>NW_022706010.1:1746080-1770337 GCF_011630105.1 Anneissia japonica
TAAAGTCCTATAAAAGTCATTGTGTAATAAAATGCTTCAGACGAGATTCGAACCTGCGACCTCTCGCTGAAAAGGCGAGTGTCATAACCACTAGACCACGAAGGCTTCATGGTTGAACATGTCCAAATAACCGTCGGGAACCTCAAGAGGGCGTTCGGCCAGATAAATCTGGCAATACGGCTAGGAATACTGTCGTATATTATATATGATATTGAAGGAAGTTAGCTGTTAACACTGTTGAATGAATATAATATAAATCATTAATGGGCAGACTGAAATAAACGATTTCAACCAATCACAGTGCTCACATTTTCAAAGCCACAAACGCGTACAAAAACTGAGTCAGGCCTTTTGTCGACTAGTTAGGCATGGCTAAAAAATAGCCTCCCTAATAAAACAGACCTAAAATATATAGAATAGACCCTAGGACGAGTAGGCAATGGCAAAGATGAATTAAGCTTAGGCTAGATGACCCATATTACTAGGTCTACTAGGCCTAATACTAATACAGTAGTACTCTAGGCCTAAATCTGTGTAGCTTAGCGGTAAGCAGGGTTATCTGTAAGTAATACTACAATGGTTAACAGTCCATAACGTCGATTAGCAGTCCAAGCGCTAATTTACTAACTAAATTAATGCAAGTAGGTACGCAAAAGGCAGCTGCCTAGCCTAGCCGCCGAAACACCGCACATCTTCAATTTGAAAATTAAGAAGATTAATTAATATGCAAAAGGTAAGCCAATCACATGACTTATAAAGTCAGTCATGTATATGATATCACACATCAAATTTAATGTGTTAAATCGTACGCATGAATGGTCAGGCAGCGTTTGCCCAGGCCCTAATCTGAAAAAGAAGAAATCAAGTATTGGGTGCCAAATAAATTTGGTATGGCGTGTAATAAAAAGTGAGTAACTCAAAATTAGGGCCTGGAATGCAGGCTAACCTAGAGACTGAAAATTGTTGATATTTCCATTTGTTTCATATAATAAATCACTTATCAGTTTGATGCCGTTCCTAAGAAGATAGTTATCAAATATAGATTTTCCATCTATTTTAACATATCTATTATTCCAAATGCAATGTGTATAAACATCACTTCTATCCGGTTTAGTCAATTCAATGTAAGTAAGAATAATTTTCTTATAGAATAATGGAATATTATCCCAATCCTTTACAACTTTTTCTTCAATATTGCAATTGAAAATAATTTCATTACCACATTCTTGTAAATATTTTAAAGAGATCCTTCCAAGCAGATGTACTTTCTTTATGGAATCTCTGAACCCATTTAACTTTTGATGCTTTAATTAGTGAACTGATATCTATCATGTTAAGGCCATCTTCTTAAATTGTTCCAATAATGGAATTCCTTTTTACAAATCATTTTCTGCCCTTCCACAAGAATCGTATATGATTTTTTCAATATCTTTTACAACATGATTTGGAACAGAAAAGTTTGACATGAGATGAAAACTTACAGATTCCGTATGGTTTGATTAATAGAATTTTCGCAGCTAAAGTCAGGTTTCTTGTTTTCCACATGTTTAGTTTATTTTTTAATTTTTTCATCATAATTTCTTTTGATTTGTTTGTCTTCATCATAAGAGAAATATACTCCAAGCGCCCTAATTGAGTCGTCAGGCCAATTAACATCTAATGGTTTTTTTACTAAACCACCTACTGCCCAACCAAAGTGCCTGGGACTTATTTCTTTTTAAAAGAGGACCAAACATTTTGGTTTAGCAATCCTATGAAATTTCTGGCCTTTAATGAGGATTTCTTAGAAATTGGTAATCCTAATTTGGAATAAATTAATTTTATAGGGACATGAACCTTGTTTAATAATATCAAATATGAAATGGTCTTAGCCACAATGACCTTCGAATAGTATTAATAAATTTGAGAAGTCCTAATATTGTCAGTAACCAACTGCACTATGAGTGATCTATTCTTTTCCCTTTGGATTCTTGGGAATGCTAGAACACTGTTATCACATGAATCATCGGCAGAAACGGAGACAACAGTCATCGGAGATTACCGAGTCTGCCAGTTGTTCTGGGCTGCCAATTTCTATTTATGGCAAGTATCTCTTGATTTGAAATTTCCTGTCTGTACCAGCAGTGTCTTCTCTTGTTGTTGGTTCTCTCTCTCTGTTGTCTTCCATGGACCTCTGAAATGTTAAGAAGTAATCATCAGTTCCCTTTCCTCCTTACTATGGAATTAGTGCTGTGTTTGGTTTTGCTGTGGTTGGTTTATTTAGTGCAAAAATACAACATACAGGTATTTGAGATGGCAGAAGTCAAAAAAGGGATCTTAAAAAAAGAAATTAACAACATAACATCAAGTACTGCCTTTGTAAATATAATTCATCATACTTGCAGCTAGATTTACTCTTGTATGCTCTTCTAAAGAGTTGATAATATTCCAAAGTTATTCATTGATAGATTCAAAATAGTTGCTTTTACCAGTTGATTATTAAAAGTGCTTTTATTTTCAGTTGGTTGATTGGTCATTCTTTAGTATAGTAGTCATACTATGTTCCGACAAAAATATTAAAGGAAAATTGATCTTTATTGCGGTAAAAATTTTTTTTTCACACTTTTGATTTGGAAAATAATAAACATATGGGTTATTTTCAACAAAACTCTACCAAAACCACCCCTCCCCTAAAAATGCATATCCCGATTTCATTTGTCCAAATTTCCAAATGCCATAATTCATAAAGTTAAGTAACTTGAAAGAATAATTATATCACCAAAAGACAAGTATGTTTGGTCTCTTTTAAATGTAAAATTTAAAACTACATATATAATAACCATAAATCATAAAATTGGACCTTTTTAGACTAAAAAATATGTCCCTGCATTTCAGTTTTTTGAACACTATAGCTGGTAACAAAATGATGTAAACAAGTTATGGATCAAACCATTTTGAATGTAGAGGAGCATGCAGCAATAATAAATCCGTTTCTGTACACTTAAAAACATGATAGCCCAAGAATTGGCGGTCTTTCAAATAAAACCAGAAGAGTACTTTATTCTGCATCATCTCCGAATGCTTTAGAACATGACTTATTCTTTATTTTTTTCTAAAAAAATATATTCATTTATACGATCAAAATTGTGTACACTTTAAAGCACAATGGTTTTCACCCTGCAAACAAAATGGGAATGGCGTTATATGAACAAAGACATTAATTCAGTCATCTCTGTCACAGTCATCTCCGTCATATTTTACGACGGAGATGACTGTGACAGAGATGACTGAATTAAAGTCGGAGATGATTTCTTGATGTTTTCTTTATTTTGTCAATAATGGAAATACAATAAGGGTGAAAATGGATCTGGCTTATTCTGTTAAAAGCATCTTGTTCAGTGTTCATTATCATGTATTAAGACCAGGGGTGTAGCCAGAAAAATGAAATAGGCCGTCCAAAATGGAAGCCAGTGGCAGTGGCCCTGAGCCGAGGGCAGGCCACGCCCCCTTCCAAACATAAGAAAAAAAATGGAATATTATGATCTTTAGAGGGCATTTAAAGGTGTGTATGTTGAAATTTTGTCTTCAAACGAATAGTGTTGAATTAGCTATCACAAAGATATTTCAGTTTATAGTAGATTGCACATGGCTAAGGTTACTCACATAATGTTTCTAGGCAATGCAGATGCATCTTCATCTTTCGCCTTAGTCTAGTGTAAATTCTACTCTAGGTCATCCAAATCGACAGATAGGCCTAGTCCTACTGTATTTTGTTGACTAATAAATTTTAACTTGTGACGTTAACAACAAATATTCTTTAAGGTATTTCATGAATTAATTATAACCAGAGAGATACGAACACCCACAATATTATGTCGGGGAACCGAATCTCAAGTATTGTATACTACAGTATTTGCAGAGCCATGTGCATGCGTTGTGGGCGACTCAGAACCGTCCATTTTCCAGCGGCGTATATAATTAAGCTTTAGTTTAATGTAACATTCAATAGAATATAAAGAATTTTCTAAAGGTAGACCAACAGGTCCAATTAGTCTAGGTCAAGCTGATTAGGCCAGGCCGTCCAAGCCCTGATGGTAAAAGTGGCCGTCCTAAATAATTGTTGGCTAAGCCTATGAATTTAGACTACAATCTCTCTTTTGAATTCACTCAGCTTCATATTCAAGTATTGTCATTTCCGTCACAAAAAGTGTGACAGAGATGATTGTTCCTTTGCTACAATACTATAAATTGATCAAGTGCATGTCATTCCCAAAAGTGCATGGCAAACGTTGATTTAGGGTTGTTGTACAACAAGATAATCGTATTCCATAAAGGAAATTCAAATGTGGAACATTCATTTTCATGGTTTTCTAATCCACTAAATGGTCACTTTACTGAAGAATAACCCAGATAACCACTTACAAGAGGTCTTTAGTTTTAAATCCATTGATATACAATTGATCATCTTAAAGCCACTCTAAATGAGAAGTTTTCTTGATAACAGAGTACCCTATACTATATTCAGGAAGGTAAAGTTTATAGTAAGCGTATAAATGGTAAAAAATCTTTTCCGTGCGAGGCGCCACTCACCTGGAATAACCTTCCAGTGCACATTCGATCTTTACCATCTGTGGTTGTCTTTGGGTCTAACTTAAAGACTCACCTCTTTAACTAATTATCCCATTTTTATTCTTATTTTATTTATTGTTGCATTATTTATTTATGATTCCAAACTTTGCAACTGCTTCTTTTGATTTGTTTACTTGTTCTGTGCTTGGGTTAGGCAATGATCACGGCTGCCTGTGGGTAGTGAGGTGCCTAAGTACGTGAGGTGCAGCGCTTCGTATCTGCAAAGAAAGGCACTTTACAAATGTTTTGATTGGATTGGATAAGAGGAGTTGTATAGTAGCTTGGCTAATATCATCTCACTTGTAAGTTATAAGAGTTAATCCGGTTGGAGGAATGATGGGATGAGTCATAAGCTTAAGATAAAAATGAACAGTCTTCCAATAGAAGCCTACAAAATATGATGCTCATGCCTCGATAAGACATGTCCTAGAAAGAACTAAAAAGTCAACAATCTGTTGTATAGTTATTCAGCTGAATTGCCAGCACAGAAAGTGTGGATGTGTTATGTGTTAAAAGTAGCCACAAAAAAACTTATTTTTATTGTGCTTGCCTTTCAGTAGTCATGCATGAAAAAAAAAGACCTTTGACTCACAACTGACACATCATACTCATGCACATTCATTCACATGTGTGATTTTCGCATGACACTTTGCAATAATTTTTTTAACTTGAATTTATTTGGTATCATGCTGTGTAAAGGAACATTCAGAGTATTCATGTTCCCTTGCTTTACTGATGCTCCCTATGGAGGATATAATGTGATTTGGTCTTATTAGGTAATCTGACTTATATCATACTACTGTATAATGCAATAACTTTGAAAGGCTCTTAATCTAAAGGGTGGATTATAATGAAATGTGCACACATACATAAATAATTATTTGTAAAGCAAGCAACACTACAGTATTTTATATTTTGATTTCCATTCATAATGTGAAATAATGATAATAATGACTAAATTTGAACTCATCACTTCAGACGAGTTAGGTGATCCGCCGCACATTTGAACTTTGACCTTCAGGAAGTGCGCGTGGTGTGGATTGAAAAATTTGTAAATGCTCAAAATGGCCTAAAACGTGCTATAATTTAGTTTTAAAAAAAATAATTTGAGCATTTTAATTTTTACGCACCAGTACACGCATGTCATGACGTGCATGTGCACTGCACAAAAAGTTGACTCCTGATAATGAGATATACATGTGTCGACTCATTGAAAAACGCCTGTTGGTGAGGGATTTGTTATCAATCATAAAATTTGAGAAAGATTTGAAGGAAGAAAGATGAGGGAGTCAGAAAAAACATTAATTTTGACCATGATGACATCAAAATGAAAAATGAAGAACACATAATTTTATGAAAGACAGTTGTGTCAGCTATAATATACTCAAATGTGGAAGACGATCGATCAAAGATATGCGAGATATGATCAAATAAGTATAAAAACAATGACGTCATATAAAAATTCGGTTTTTTGAATTTAGATGGCAATATGATGCATATTTCACAACATCCGCTCAGTCAAAATGATATATAAAATCATATCTACAACTCATGTGCTTTCTGAATATGTAATAAAAGTTAGGGGTCACCTTGCATCCAAAGGAGCTATAACTGATTAAAAGTAGGTATGATTTTTGCATATTTTCACTGTATTTAAAATTTTAAAGCACACGTACGGGCATGTTGCGCTTGAGGACGGTAATGGCACATAAAATTGACTCTTGATATGAAGTATATTTGTGTCTAATCTCATTTAAAAAAATACCTGTTGGTGAGGGATTTATAGATAGATAGATCATTGTGTCTAATCTCATTTTAAAAAATACCTGTTGGTGAGGGATTTATAGATAGATAGATCATTGTGTCTAATCTCATTTTTAAAAATACCTGTTGGTGAGGGATTTATAGATAGATAGATCATTTTTATTGGTCAGTTAAAATCAAGACAAACTTTACAACAAATATAAAATAGTAACGGCAGTTAAAACAATGGTTCAAAAATTTACAGATACACAGACATGGCTTCGCACAATATATATTACAAGGTAAAAATTGAAGTAGAGGATAAAGGAAAAGGATAAACAATGTTAAGCTAGCAGTTTTTATATATAGAAATAAATAGGTTGTTAAAGTATAAAAGTTGAAATTGTTTAGATTTAAAATTTGGTTAAAAATTCCATTTTAGATTTACAGTAAAAACTAATGTGTAAAAGACACAATTATTACACATTAACAGTGTATTGTACGTTTATGAAACCGTTTGATCACATCTGGTACAAATGAATACCTATACCTGTTAAGATGAGTTCCGGGTAAGCACACGGTCGCTTCATCGATCATTTTGGCTTCGCCTGGAATAGTCACGGTAATGTTTTCAAGATGACCAGTCACGCGTGATGTCAGCTACATGCAATTTTGCGTTTTTACATTATCGATTATATAACCAATTGCCATTTTGAAATCGTATTAAGTGAGATTAACTTTGGGTTTGGCTTGATAACGCGTGCGTCGAAATTTCAAATTGCTCGAACGTAGTTGCAGGGGATAGGGAATACGTACCCAAATATATTTAATAATGTAATAATTTCATAATTCAAGAGGATGCCTGAAAATTGTTGAAATTAACTGCATTAATGACTTGTACAGCCGCTATTCTATCACTGCCCACAAACATCTGAATTACTAGTAATAATAATAATAATAATCATCATAATTATCTATAATAATAATACTAGAAATTGCAAATTGCAAGTGAAGTGCTGCAAAGTACAACTGCATATAAATGTTCTTCGAACAAAATTATTTATGTCAAGTGAAAATAATGAATAATAAAACTATAACAAATAATATGAGACACGACCCATTGTCTATATTAAAACACTTCTCATTGGGTAGCAAAGTGGTAATTTTTCATTTTTGTCAAAAAGTGTCTATAATGTAGTGAATTATGGTTTAGGTTTTTTAAAATAAAGTTTCAAATATTTCTATGTATGTGGAAGATGTAGTTGATAACCAAAGGTTACAATTTTTATTTTGAAGACTGCATGGTCTAGGAAGTGTACATTTTTTTATGGGCAAGTTTCCAAGGGCGGGTTTTCTAGGGGCGAGTTGACTGCCAAAGAGTGTTGCCAAAGTGCGAGCCAGCGTGTTATTTGATCACAAGTGCGAGACATATCACAAGTGTGAGCCAGCGAGCCATGACGTCACGACAATAGATAGAGACGTTAGCCAGTTGTGCGAGGTATCGGCTGAGATTTGTTGATTAAACTATAGGTTTAATAATGAATTATTGTGATGTTAAATAGACAATTTTAGCTATCAAAAAGCGACGTTGTTTTTCATTGGGACCTTCGTCCCTTCAAGGCTAGGCCTATACCATCCTACCTAGTCTAGGCCTAGAGTAGGATAAGGCTAGCGCGACATGTGGACGTTGGTACGAGTAGGTTAGTCTACAAACGTCGCCTAAAGTAATTGATTTTACCCGGCAGAACGAAAGAAGGAAACTCCGCTTTTCAGTCGTCTTTATATGCAGTCGTTTTTTGACAAACAATGACCTTTCAGAGGTCAAATTGCTGTCAAGAATATGAATTGGCTGCTTCACAGCAAATATAGGGCCTATTATAATAATATTTGTGATTAAATTATTATTATTTTATTAAATAGTAATAATAATAATAATAATAATAGTAATAGTAATAATAATAAGATTAATTTTTGGCAAAGTGAAAGTAAATTAAAAATACATCAAAAACAATTGAGTTTAATTTTCAATGGAACGCCACAGCAATTAATTAGATGATGATGAATTTTACCCTAGAAGACTGTCTTTTCCAGCAACCTGGAGGTATTTCCCCAAATGTTCCCACCTCAGCCCTTAGGTGTGGACTAGGCTGTGAAGTAGGTAGGCCAAAAGTAAATACATCAAAGACAATGTTCTCAAGTTTTATTTTCTAAGTACATCATAATAATTTCTATAGATTTGGTTGCTGCAAATCGCTGGTATAACGCCATTTGACTATATAAAGGGATGTGATGACGATGAATTTTACTATATAGAGTGTCATTTCCGATCATCTACAGCTAACTATTTCCTAGAATTTTCGAACCTCAGGCGCAACCATGGGCCTAAAATAAGGTGGGTGTGGACAAAAAAAATGTCCCCTTCACCTTTAGAAACAGATCTTCACCTTTGCCAAAACCACACCTCAACCTGTTGATTTTGTAGCTTGTAAGGTCTTGCATTGCCTTCTATGTATCCTTTATCTTTTTTCCTTTGAAATTATTTTCAACTTCTTTTTTGTACTCCGCCTTTACATTGGCGTATGTGTTATCAATCTCCTTTTGTTTACATTTGACCAACAAATGGTCACTTACAACAAGGCTGGCCTCTTTTCGTTGTTCAGGTAAAACTTTGTGGGGATTATTGAGTCAACATAAAAGTTAATGTATCCTGTAATTGCTGTTACTGTGTCCTCAAGATTTGTATGTTCCAAAACGTCCTAGTTGGTGGATTCAAAACAACCATTTGCAGTATGACGTAATCACTGGCCTGCTACCCTTCAATTGTTGCTTGTAGCTAGGAAACATGTAAACAATGCTGTGATCTGAATTACCGAGTTGCGGAAGAATTTTGGTTTTGTAGCCTGTTCTAAAGTTACCGTAGCAAAGATCCAACAGGGCATCCTTCCTTGAAGGCTTGTCTACATATTGGGTGTATGTTGGCACGATATCTTTAATTGAGCAATGGTTAAAGTCGCCCATCACAAGATTAACTGCATCCGGAGATGCAGTATAAAGGCCTGTTTATACTTAACGATAACGATATAAAAGCTAAAAAGCGATTGTTCATATTGAAAACAAAAGAAATAAGAGAAGTTTTTACACTAGGACGATTTGATAACGATTTATCGTGTATACGATAACAAAATATTTTTAAAAATCAAATCAGATGACGTCATAATCATGGAAAAATGATAAAATCGTTCATCAATCTTGTTCTGAATCGATCTCACGTTGCCTAATACAACAGTTGGTAGTGGTACCTTATTTCCCTTCCTTCTGATCCGTTTTTTAACACCTCCATTCTTACATCCTTTTCGTTTTTTCGGTTTTTTATGTCATCCGGATATTGATCGTAGTCGACGGGCTTCCCAATTAGCATTCTCACCTTCTGTACAGTAAGTCCAATATTGCGGCTCGACAATACGTCATTGATATTCAGTGGGCTAGCTTTATGGCTTGCTTTAAATCACCTTTAACATGAAACATGAAAATATACGTAAAATGACCGGAACAAAACAGAACACCATCCAAAGTACGTATTATGACTAAGAAACAAGTTCACAGAAGCGAAAAACAAAAAAATAAACGGAAGTGTGCCAAAGGACGTCGCCACCGTGTAGCGCCGCTATGATCAATCATAAAATCTGTCAAAGATTTAAAGGAAGAGGGTGTTGGGGTAAAAAAATACATTCATTTTGACCATGATGACGTCATCAAAATGAAAATAAAGAACACATTAAGAAAGAAAATTGTCTCATTAATAACATACTGAAAGGAAAGAGATGATCGATCAAGGAAAAGCAAGATACGCTTAAATGCGTATAAAAATGACGTCATAGATAAAAATTCAGTTTTTGGAATTCAGATGGCAATATAATGATGTCACAATGTCCGATCAGCCATAATGATCTTTAAAATCATATCAACATTGCATGTGCTTTCAGAATATGTAATAAAAATTGGGGGTCACTGTTCATCCAAAGGAGCTATGACTGATTAAATATTGGCATGATTTGGGCATATTTTCACTGTATGTCGACACAAACGCACGTAAGGATTCGTTTTTTTGATGCGCATGTACATCATTGCTATTGGTCCTAAAAGATGACTGAAAAAGAATGGAAAAATACAGTGTCAGCAATCCAAAATATGTAAAAAAATAGTAATTTCCAGCTTCCGTACGTGCTGCAATAACTCTTAAGATTGGTTTTGAATGTGTTTAATTTTGTGGGGTTCTTAGGAGACGGTTCCATTACAGAATGTAGGACCAGCAATGAAGATCGAGTGTGAACGAGAGGTTGTGCATGGAATGGAGAAGAGTAGTTGTCTCTTTGGAAGTTCTTGTAAACGGTGTATAGTAATTGATTGCAGATTTGGAATCAGCAGTAGAAGTTGTCCTACACCACAAAATTATAGGGGTTGTACTTCCAAAGATATTAGCATATGAAAATCAAAGTTAATTCCACAGCGCACTATTTTGGGCCATGCCCCCTTAACTTCAAACTGCTGCTACGGGAATACAAACAAGAATCAAAGTCTCAAAATTTCGGGTTTTTCATTTCACATGAATATCTCTCAGTGTGCAAAAAAATGATAAAAGTCTATGAACCATGGTGTAATGCATTTGTTTAGTTGGCATGCAATAACCCATAAAGCAATTAGCAATTATTAAAGTAAAACAAATCGTTATTAATGTTTTTTTAGGTATGCTGGTGCATTGCATCCGAGTATATCACCAAAGCACACTATGGGACGAAGTTCAACAGTTGTGGGCTCAACTATTGAAAGGAACACCAGATGGATCAGGAACTCCACCATCTCTGCTCAGAAATCCTATCAACCTTCTCCTACAACTTATTGTCTCCATCAGACTACCTCTATCAGTAGGTGAGTAGCCAATTCAGTGGTTCTGTAGAAAGGTGAGAATTAATTTATTTCAATCAATGAATCTCTTTTGACCATTGCGGTAAGCACTCCGGCATGGGTTTCTGTTTGAAAAGGTCAATATGCCAGTATGCCAGTTTACCAGTTTACTTTAGACCACCAAGCACCCTAGTTTACAGCCTTGAACGTCTGAATGAGTAAGCTGGCCTGTGCATTGAAGCTAACATAACCAAGCAGTAATGGTAAAGTTGATAATTTGTTTAAGTTGAAATCTAATGAGAGCAGAAATGCTAAACTTCTTCCAAACGAAACAGGAAATATTCTGTTTGTTCATAAACAGGAACAAGTAACAGTTAAGACAGGCACTCACTGCGGCCGATGGTCGTTGGCCGATGTGATTCCATAGAAAAAGCAATGCTTAGACAGCCACCGACAATCAGCAGACAGTGTCACATTGTTTAGCGTTCACAGGGAGCAGAGTTGGATTGCTTGCAATGCAGTGAGTGCCCAGCATTACACAACAAAATTGGCATAGTCTGATTTGGCACCGTATTAAGTGAAATGTAAAGAAAAACGTGCTCTTTGTTTTAAACCTCCAATATTATAAAATCTATCAGATCCTTTCAGACAGAAAATTGTGTCAGATTGATGATAATGCAGTCAAACTCGCCTAAGTCAAATCTAAAGTGCCACTGAAATATAGTTCGACTTAAATTAAATTCGACTAAAGCAAAGTCAAATTTTATTCAAGTTATATCACAATAGCAACTTGACTTGGAGTGTTAGGCCTTACGGAGACTGAAACAAATTAACACGCACTAACGGTACACACACCAGGGTTCGAAATAACGCTGGTCCGCCGGCCAATGGCTAGTAAAATGTATGGCGGACCTGTTAATTACCCCAATAACAAGTCCGCATGACCAGTTAAAATTTCAATGAAAGCCTGACGAAATACCTAAAGTTTTACTCATTCACCTCTTATCGCTATTTTCTGTTTATTGTCATGTTAATGTCAGCTACTATACGAACAGCCTTTGGGCTCAGTCATTCTAAGGCGAACAGCGAGCTAGGCCATGGAGGAATCCATGGCTAGATGGCTAGACGTACAGAGGGAAATCACCTTCTCCGCATGTTACAGCAACAAGGAGAAGTTGATTTTCGTCTGTGTGAGCACCGTGAAGTTAAAACATCCATGTCATATATCCATCCCACCATGCAACGTGGGACAACAAGTTAAACAATGCAACGATTTCCGGACGAAATACTGTGAATGAACCATTCGTGCAGAGCATAGTCCCAATAGCGTTGTCATGGAGATTATCTATTAATTAAAATGACACACTCAGTAAAATGTTAGATAAAGTGATAGTTACGCCTTCCGTTGTTTTAATAAAGTGCATTATCGCCTTATGAATACTTAAAAATCGATTGTAATAAACCTGATGAAAAAGGAACTCAAAGCAATTGTTTCTACGACGGCTCTTTTCCAGTAGACGTTTAATTCGGATTTGGTATGTCATTAGATTCATATGTCAGTCTACATGTAAATTACACTCACAATCCCCAAAAACATTGCTAATTACAGAGGAAATTTGCAGAGAATGAAATTTAAATTTGTTAGATTTATTTTAGATTTGACTCTAAAACAAAACCACGAGGGTTTCTTATTTATTTAATAAATTTGTTTAATTAAAAATTCAGCAAGCTGTCACGCACTATGAAACTTTGGGCGATCTGACGTCATGACAGCCAAGCACATGGGATTTTTGCCCAGTCACATGACCCCACGAAAAAATTAACCAATTAGCAGGCAGAGTTTTTGGAGGCATCGTGGCCAGGGTTGCCATTTGGCCTTTTCGACGGCTAGATTCCTCAAATCTGGCCGTATAAAAATTTGCCTGGCTGTAACGTTTGAAAAGTCACGGCCAAAATATATGTGGCCGAATTTTTAAAAAGTTTTTTCCAATATAGGCCTAATATAACGTAGACTTGTTTTGGATATGTTGTTTTTGTTTGCTTAAATTCTATATGCTTAAATTGCTTAAATTCTATAATTATTTGATTCTAATCATGTACCTTTGCTTGTACTTGCACTAAACGCTTAGCGGGCAGAGTTTAGGAGGCGCGACCTGATATTTTCAACGCATTTCGCATCATGACCGCGAAGAATGTGTTGTGTTTACAGTTTAGAAAAAAATGTCAGACCGAAAATGCACGTAAAAACAATATAAAAGCATTCATTTTATTGGTAAAGTAATTTAATTTGCTGTGCACTATCAGCTAAACAACAGGTACTGTACGTATTATATGTTAAATAATATGTTAAATTTTCGTAGGCTAGTCATACCGAATTTACTGACTGGGCTATGCTAAGCCTATATATATTAGCGTCTAGGCTAGGCCCTAACTGGCCTACCTTAATATTCGGAAAGGATTCAATAGAAATGTTCCACAAACCGATCTTTCCGGAAAACCGAACATCGTATTGTGTGCACTGTACATACAAACATATTCCTGTATTTATATTTCGCGGCATAATTTCATAGAGAGACAACAGAATGATTTTTTTTTTTGTATCTGTCAGTGTTACTTCATCGGTGATGGCCAGCATGATTAGCATGTCACAAATATGGTATTTGGGCCTTTCGAAGTTGGCAAGATAGTGGCTAGTGAAAGGGATTGAGGACCAGTAAAAATATTGATTTACTGGTCCACTTGGCCAGTTAAAAAAAACCTTAAGGGAAACCCCTGCACACAATGTTGACCACACATTTGGCCTAGAACTGTAGAAGTGAAGGCCTAGGCTACCTAAACTACCTTGAAAACAGTATTCTTCAGAGTAGCAATATGTTACATTAATTCTTCAATTATTACAGTATATTTAAATGTTTTGTTAACTGCTGCTATACCATTCTTTTGAATACATTATAAAGAGGAATCAGTCAATACTTAAATTAAAGCTTAATCATATTTTTATTTGATAAACTACCGTAACAATTATAACTTACTTTTGCATGGCCATCAAGTGAACATGTTTTAAATATGATAAATGCGGTTGATAAATCCCAAAGACCAAACCAATACTTACTAGGTGAAAGTCTTTAATATATACAGTATATATTTCAAAACGTCTATTAATCGTAAGTAAACCAGATGTGTATACCCCGCCGCAAAATGGACCGTTCAAAAATCACCCACTTCTCAAGCGATGCTCTGTAGATAGTTTGTATGCAACAAAGATCGGGATGAAGATAAAACTACAGTAGCACATTTGTTTTATATGAAGAGTTATTCCTTATACCTAAATTCCATAAGACATTTTTTTCATAATTACTGTACGTATCTTACAAAACAATTTAATTTATTTAAAAAAGAACTAACAAAACCTGAAACAGTGCTCAAACAGACATGGGGTAACATTGTCGACGTTACCATATTTCTGAACAATAGTGAGGAATGCGAGTTGAGTCGCATGTAAAATGAACTACACAAAGTACTGCTATGCAATATAAACATGAGTCACTTGTCGAGCTTACTTAGCGTGTGAATTTCTGCTTTGCCAAATGTATGAGTCACTTGTTGACGTTCACAGCTATGTTGGTAAAGCGGTGACAGCTTAAAATGATTGAAGTTTTACGTAAAGATTTTGACTTTGACTTACGGACTAACAATTAATGGAAAACAGATCAATTTGGCATGTAAAATATGTTCGACTTCTTTATTTATTTGACTTAAATTTATTCGAGTTGGAGCAAATATTAACCATTGTAAATGTACGGAAGATGAAGTGACATGAAAATAATTTTGACTTTTTAGGCACATTCCACTATAGGCGAGTTTGACTGTATTGCGTTAACAAAGGTGCTGTATGAAAGGTTATAGGATGGTAATTTTCTGGTGTTGTGTCTTTCTGAAAGGGGCTTATGAGTATTTAAATTTTTTTTTTTACAATTTTAGCACAGTTTCTATTGTCCCTGTTCAGTCTTAGATTATGGAAAGGATCTTGATGAGTATCTCAAGTTCAAATTGGATTTAAATATGAATCAGAATTAGTCTAGCTTCTGTCTTTCACATATTCAAGAAGGATTGGTTTTGATTACGTATGATAATGGTAATCTAATTGTTAACATTATGAGAAGGGTAGTTTTTCATGAACTTTATGAATATTTAAATTCAAAATATCATCGATATATGAATCAGTCTGGCTTCCGTCCTTCACATTCTAGTTGTACCAGCCTTTATACTGAATATGACCAGAAGGATTTGGTTTAGATTACATATGATAATGTAATCTAACATGCACAAATACATTTGACAAAGTTTGTCATAAAAATTTTCTCCAAGTTTGTTTTAGGTTATCGTTCTAATTCTGTGAGTAATCTTAAAGATCACATGTAATGTTGTTGGGCACTTTTAAGAAACTTAAAACTTTTAAGTTTAAAACATATCAAGTTTGTTTTATTTCAAAATATCATCATTGTAGCTTTGCAGCTAAATTAGGAATGATACATTACAACAAAAAAATAGACCTGGGTCGATGCATTGCCCAAAATTTACAAAACAACAATATACATATAAATTCAAAATTTTAAGGTAAAGTTAAACAACAGTAAAATATATCGATGTAAAAATGGAACTATGATTTAGGATGAACTGATTAATCTGAGCTTAAAGTTAATATTAAGGTTCAAATATGTAATGCAAGTCAAGTATTCTGCTGGTTTATGATGCTAATAAGCAATTAGTAGAGCTCCGCATAGTACACTATAGGAAAATTATTATATGAAGGTTAGATTTAATGATAAGAGTATGTTTTGTATAAATATTGAATATAAAAATAATGCTAAAAAGAAATGATTGACGTTTCATCTTCTTCATGGTGTCATTTTCAAGATCAAATGTTGAAGTATAGAGTATACAGCAACTATAATCAATAGAAAAAAGCTATTATCTACAATGTCAAAGTTCATAACAGTGGCATATTAATCCCAGTGTTAGATAAAAAAACTTTGCTTTGACAGAGTCACATTGTTTATTCAGACTTGGTTTTGATTGTCTAATAAACAGCATTTCATGAATGAGAAAGTCAAATTTGTTCCTACATTTCTTTAAAATGCTGAAACATGACTCAGTACTGCTTGGGCTGATATTATGGATATATGGTTATGGTTAGATTTAATGCTTGAAAAAATTTCTGAATGCATTAAATCTAACCTGAGTACAATAATTTTCCATTTAGTCTACGATGCATGCTCTACTAATTGCTTTATAAGTCAATCGCCGTCTTTTAATTTTAATTTTTTATAACCAACTGTTGTAGCATTCATCGGTTGCTATAGTGATATGATCAGTATACGTGTGCGTATTTACATTTAGCTGTGCGTATGCTGAATTTTGCTCCTGCAGTACCCGTTTAATTAACTACACATCGGATACGATGAATAACTATTGTGTTAAAAAGAACTTGTTTGTAATGCTATTTTGATAGACTTGCGTCAAAGAAATAAACATTTCAGCATTTGAGAGAGAATACAGTCACTGACATCCTTTTTGGTCGGTGCATGCAGACAGGTAAAATCATGTGATGATTTCATATCTAGGCTAGGCTACGGCCTAGTAGTAGTAGGAGGAGGCCTGGGCGGCCTCCTGCCTGGCCGTAGGCCTACATCTAAATTTGTTTCTTGAGTCTTTAAAATAGGTCTAGAATATTCCAATTAAACGTTCAGTTTGTTGTGTTTATGGGGGTCCATTAATTCAATGATTTCCTTAATTGTTCATACTATTGAATTTGAAGTAACTTTCTTCGGGTTCTAATTAAGCTTGTTTTACGAAAGTAATTTTCGATTACAATTCAATTTTTATCGTGGTGCGCGATGTATTCGCGGTGACAAAAAAATGAGGATTTTTTTTTTGCACACGAACCTAAAAAAAATCAAGCCAAGTGTCCACTAATAGAAAAATTATTGGACGCTGGGGAATAGGCAAATTACATTGGGAGTTACAGTGATGACCTCACGATTGACTTAATGAGGTATAGAATAGGCTTTGCTTGTATCTATTAGTTTTGAAAGTAGGTGGTTTGAATTGATTTGTCTTTCTCAAACTATATCGGTGGTCTATTTCAGCAGGTATCCAGGAACTAAAATTTGGTGATTTGCATAATTGGTGAGCAAATTCTAAGCATAAATTTTTTCTTCTACACTCCAGTATTTCTATGTTACACAATATTGGAGCACTATTATAGTTATTGTAGGAGTTGCCAAGTATGATTCTGAGTGCTCTCTTCTGTATGCTCTCAAACAGAGCTACATGTTTAAGCCAGCATTCCACGCTGGAACAGCATATTCAATAAGAGATCTAATAATCCTTTATAAATTGTCAACATGTCATCTAATGGTAGTTTAAACTTCTTGAGTAGTTGTAGCATATATAGTTTCTTATTTGCTTTGTTAAAAATATCATTTATGTGCCCATCCCACTTGAGATTGTTGCTTATAGTTACTAAGTAAGTATCCTTACATTATTTACAGTCCTAATGTTCTTGGAATCAATATGTAAATCTGGATGGTTTTCAGGAGATTTTGCAAAGTCAATGTGAAGAGTAGCACATTTTTTGCGTTGAGATTCAGATTATTGTCTGCCGACCAGTTACTGAGTTAAATTTGAGTTTTTTTTGTTTTTAATATCCCTATTAAATGTTCAGTTTGTTTAGTTTATTAGGGTTCATTGATTCAAGGAATTCCTTAACTGTTCATATTCATATTGAATTTGAAGTAACTTTCTTCGGGTTCTAATTAGCCTTGTTTTACGAAAGTAATTTTCAATTACAATTCCGTTTTCATCGTGGTGGGTGATATCATCGCAGTATCGAAAAAATTAGGTTTTTTTTTTTCCACACAAACCTAAAATATCAAGCCAAGCATTCACTAATTGAAAAATTAGTGGACTATGGGAGATAGGCACATAACATTGGGAGTTGCAGTGATCACGTCACAACTGACTTTTATTATTATTATTACCAGTGCTGGATCCAGGATTTCGAAATATGTGCCCAGGGAAGGACTTTCATAGGTGTGGGGTTTTTTTAACCACCTCAGCCCCACCATGGTTGGGGCAAGAAAATTTATGAATAGCACCTGTAAATGGCCGGAAATATCACTCTCAGACTTAATTTGTAATGTAATTTTCTTTGTTTCTCCATTTTTAAAAAATATAATTTTGAAAAATTTAGGGGGCCTGTGCCAGCTGGGTTCCCCCTTCAATCTGCCACTGTGTACTACTTTTCATTTTATTTAAAGTATACCAATATTATATATGAAAAATACAGCATATAAGTTTATGCAGTAAATACAGTTTGTGCAGTGAATTTTAACATGCAAACATTTCAATTTGAGCCAACAACATAACAGAACATATGTCAATCTATCTATTATCTAGTTATAGTAGCTGAGTATATGTTTACTCATTTGATAACTCTGACAGTAACATATTGGTGATAATTAAAAGATATTCTATCCACTTATACTTCAATATATATAAAATGAGTAGACATAAAAAAGAAATAACATTCTTCTGATAGATACATAATAAAATGTTGATTACAAAGGAAAGATAATCAAGATGAATCACAAAATTATTTAAAACTAACTGACATTCGGTCTGTGTAGCTTTACTTTATTGACTAGGTCAAGCCTTCAGTTGATATATTCAATCTTGTTATGCACATGTTTCCACACAATAGTTCTCATGCAACCAGAATTAGGGAGCAAAATTTCTCATTGCAGATAACATTTTTTTTAAATTTCATTGTTGGGCATTCCTTTGATTATGTATATCGACGTTCTTTAAACTATGGTCCTATAGAAACATTTTTGGAGGGCCGCGAAGCAGTCTGGAAATTGAATAAAAAAAATAACAAAGAGACGTTTTATCATGGAGAAACACAAATGTACGGTATTATTTATTTAATAAAATAATATTTAATTTGTATGAAATGAAATTTTATAACTGAGAGAACAGATAATGATGTCAAAATATTGTATATACATAAAGGCTTCATGATCACAAGTTCTTGCAAAGATTTGGTATGTTGGTCCCTGGCGCGGCTGGGCTGCTGGGCAGCGGCTTGGTGCCTGAAATCGTAAATAGGCTGTGAAGTAAAAGTTTGTGGAACGCTGATCTATATAACTACATTTGTGGGCATAGAGAGATGGGTGTCATCTCACACTTGACATGCTTGAGTAATATACTTGATATGTTTGATATAATGTTATCTTGTTCCACATCGGATCAGAGTTCAGTACTGGCCTACTTTGTTGCATATCATTTAGGTCCTATATTATATATATTGTTTTTCAAAACTAGATCAATAAGATTTTTTTAACATTCAGATATTTGTTAAAAATTTGTACAATTTAGGTGTTATGCAAGACAGAGGACATAACTAAAAAAATGCAAGGTAATCTTGCCAAAATCGGAGTAGTTGGAATCTATGAAATATTAAATTTACCTCAAATATCCATGATGCTCTTTGATCTCAGTGGTTATGTTATTTGTTTGAAATAAAAAAGAAATAATTAATTTAATAATAAAATATATTAATCAAAAATTTAATTTAAATATATTTACATGAAGCCACAAGTGACTGTAATAATTTGAAATAAAAAACCCGATGATTTTTTGTTTTGTGATTTTGTATCAGATCTAGATTTCACAGAAGCAAAGGGGCCAAGCCATCCCAGCTGCTATGGTAGAAATGACAGTTTGGTCATCCAAAATATGGCTGGATGGCTCCTGGCTGAGCCCTTAATTTGTGGTGTCTTTGCAATGGACAAATTATAAAAATTACAATACAGACAATCCTGAATAACGTAAGCTGGCATCACATGGTCAATTAGTACAGAAATTTTGGTTCAGTTTATCATCTTGACAGGAGTATGTAGACACTTAATATTCCCTAGCCACACTATTATATTTTTGATAAAGAACTTGTTACCTCATAGAAATTTTAGGGACAATCTAAATAAAGGATATACTGATACTGGATCTATTCTTCTGCCGGTCCCTACCATTTCCCAAAGGTCTATACTTTCTATGCTGTGATTGGCTGATGATTTTCAGATGTCCTCAAAATCAAATCAAACTAGATTTGAACTCGTCCCTGCGGACGAGTTAGGTGATCCGCCGCACTTTGACCCACGAGGAAGTGTGCGCGGTGCGGATTGACCAATATTTAAATGCTGAAAATGGCAAAATACGCTAATTTAGTTTGTTAAAAAAGAATTTGGAGCATTTTAAAAGATTTACTCATGCGTACGCACGTCATGACGCACCTGCGCATTTTAATGTCACTGTTGTCTCCTGATATGGTATCAACTTTCATTGACAAATGCCTGTTGGTGAAGGAGTAATTATCATTCATAGTATTTATCATATATAAAAATTCAGTTTTTTTAATTCAGATGGCAATATGGTGACGTCACAATATCCGATCAGCTATTATGATAAATAAAATCATATCTACAACTCATGTGCTTTTAGAATATGTAATAAAAATTGGGGGGTCACCTTTCATCCTAAGGAGCTATAACTGATTGAAAATAGGCATGATATTAAGCACATTTTAAATTTGACGCATGCATACGCGCGCGTTATGATGCGCGCACAGGAAATTAAGGTACGTAACATTTAAACATGACCTGAAGTTTATACCCACTAAATGTCATTCAGAAATCACGGCTGGTTAAGGTGATTATGGGGTCATTAAATGTTTGAGGAAAGAAAGATGAGGGGGTCATCAAAATCCTTTATTTTGACCATGATGACGTCATCAAAATGTACAAAGAAGTCACATAATGAAAGAGAATTGCCTCAGCTATAATATATTCAAAGTTGGAAGACGATCGAACAAGAATAAGCGAGATATGCTCAAATGCGCATTTTTAAAAATGACGTCATCGATAAAATTCAGTTTGTTGAATTCAGATGGCAGTATGATGACGTCACAATGTCTGATCGACCATTATGAGCTAGAAAATCATATTTACAACTCATGTGCTTTCAGAATATGTAATAAAAATTGGGGGTCACCTTTCATGCGCACATAGTTCGCTATGTTTGATTCGTGCGTACGGCATTGTTATTGGCCATAAGGTGATTGAAAAGATCGGAAACTTGTAAAAACAATGTCAGGAACCCAAAATGTGACAAAAAAACTTAATTTCTAGCTTCTGTACGAGCTGCGTACGTAAAAATGCGCACGCGTAGTGGTAAATTAAAAAAAAAATTGAAATGCTCAAAATGGCATGTAACGTGCTCTAATTTAGTCAAAAAGTGATTTCGAGCATTTTGAAATTTTGACGCACGCATTACGAAGCACACGCGTGAAATTAGGATACAGTACATTTTACATTGACCTGAAGTTAATACTCACTTAATACGATTTCAAAATAGCAATTGGTTAGGCTGATATGATCGATAATGTAAAAACGCAAAATTGCGCGTAGCTGACGTCACGCATGACTGGTCACATTGAAAACCTTACCATGTCTATTCCAGGCGATGTCAAAATGATCGATGAAGCGACCTTGTGCGTAGCTTGTAGCAATTTTGAGATATCGTGCGAACAAAAATGGAAGGAAAGGTAGAATAAAAAAAAAAGATGAAGATCTCTGACAATAACAAGAGGTGATCACCAAAAATAGATATTACTGTAGTTAAAAGCATAATCTTAATATTCTATGCTAAAATTAATTTGTCTCCAGTGGATAGCGTGAATTCATGATAATATCTTAAACACCCATGCATATATGATAAAATCTACAATGAAGGTCAAACTGATTTTCAGCTGGTTAGTAGGACCGGTAATTCCCTGTCATAAGCATTACAGTGTAGAATTGTATGGGTGTTGAGCAAAAATTTTGGAGGGCTTACATTTGAAATTTCAACATACTTGACTCATTTATTTGTGACTTTGGGTTACTTTTCTAGGCCTCCCGAATAACTTGCTCCCCTGGGAATTAGGTGTTAGTCAGCCTGCCTTGGTGCCTTATTTCCATCCTCTGTTGTCAGCCTGGTCATGCAATGTCACAGACCCAATTGACCATGATCCAGGGTTATGGTTACCTTGTTTTCATAAAAAATTAACCAAACATGGGACTGACATTTTTTTTTTTTTAAATATTTCTGTATAGATTACGAGTGGGAAGATCAATTATAGATTTTTTTTTTATATCTTTGTTGATTGACTATTAGAAATATTCATAATATTTTTGAAGAAAATTAGTTAAGTGTATTATAATTGGCCTATATAATTATGGCACACTAATTTAGCTGCTATGGTGGCCTTTGACTTCTGCAGTGTTCTGCTGTGGCTTCACCACTGAAAGTATTAGCATGGAAGTAAATTTTAATTAATAAAAAGTGGCTAAAATTCCATATATTTATCAATGGTCGGGGTTTAACTACAAATCTCAGACTCTTCAATATAGAATGAGAAAGGTATTTACTGTCACTTTAGAAACAATAAAAAGAATAATGCAATCAATCAATCAGTAATAGTGAAAATCAACAGAAAAATCAGTCCGAAAAATAAAAAATATAAAAAATTTTTATTCCTTACAGAGCACTTACAAGGTTTATTGTGAATGGTTTATTAAATAATTTAGACTGATATTAATATTGATATTCTGTGATTTTTTCAGATTTTTTATGAAATGCAGTTGGGGTTTTTTTTTTGAAAGCTTCTTTTTTCCCCCAAAAAATATCATTAAAAAAATGCTCTTGTCAAAGATCAGAAGCAGGAAACTTAAGCTCAGTTGGAGCTGAAACAAAAACAGAGCAGCGATTGGAAAACCGGCAACGAAGAGATCTTCACAGTTCAATGTACACACAGTGGTATACCACCAGAACTGAGCTAAGCAGCTCTGAGATACATCATTGCTTCTAATGTTACTTTATGATTGTTGCAGAGCCAATATTTACTTTTAGTGTAAATTTTTTTGTAAATTTGTTTTTTACAAACAATATTTTTAATATAGTAATATAAATATTAAATGATAATGCAATTTAGTAGAATAATTTCAAATTAATTCTGGTTACAGATCGTTTTCGGTACATAGTGAAAGTATTGTGGCGGTTGACTTACACCCAAGTATTAACTGCTCTAAGTTGTAGGCTCACACAGGAAGAAAAACAGGCATGGAAAGAGAAACCACAGAAACAGGTAGGCTTACCACTTGCACAGTTTAGTATCAAATGTTTGCAAATTTAATTATTCTAATGAAATTATTAATCTCACTGAAAAAACCTGCTGATCTGTTTTTCCTGTTTATATGTACATATATTTTCTTTATATCATACAGAGTATTATTATTTTAAAAGCTTTAATATTCATCATAGATTGGAACCTCTCAAAGATGTCTTATACCCGATTCACACGTGAAGTTAAATTTAACAAAAAGTAGCAAATTGTAACCGAGCGATCTCCCGAGTTATTCCTACCGAGATAAAAAGCATTCACACGCGTCTGTAAGGTAATGCCAAGGTTGTGTAAAATTTATTCAGTGTTTATTCAATGAACCATTTTTCCCCTACTGCGATATAGGTCTAGCCTAGGCCTAGTTGACAACCCCTGTCACAGATGGACTGTTGAACTCACCATCACAGTAAACATTCGAAGCAATCAATACCCTTAACAACTGCTGTACTACTACTACTAAACTAGGCATAGCTTCCAACGTTTCTGTCTCGGACTCTTGTAATACTAGTAATAGTACTAACACCATCCCGACGTTCATTTTATGTATATCTTCTTCTTCTATCATTACTAATTAACATCAATAACAAGGGTAGTTCATTCATCATTTAGAAAAACTAGGCCTATCTATTTCTAGTGGATCAGAATCGTATACAGAAGGAAGAAAATTCAAAGAACCCCGTGAAACAGTAGATTGTTGTTGAGTTGAAATCCCTGCGCATGC
>NW_022706010.1:1770384-1775128 GCF_011630105.1 Anneissia japonica
ATTACCGAGACGTTCCGAGATTTTACAAGGATATTACACGGAGGTACTTTCACACGTTCCGTAAAATGTTACTTTTGGTTACATTTTGTTACATTTGGTAAGATTTTTGTACGTGTGAATCGGGTATTAGATGATTCCTCTCCTTCCTCTCTACCTGCCAAGTAACATGTCATTTTGTCCAAGCATTTTTTAACCCATTGCATGTTAAAGAACATGTATTGCATAATCTACTGTAGAACCACACTTTTGAGACAGCTGGTCCTACTGGAATTGGAGGACACCTTAAAGGGGTCATTTTTATGGTCCCAAGTGAGTCCTCTCAATAATGGTTCTACTGTAGTGTTGTCTGCTGGTGTTATGACCAATTTACACCAATTCCTCCTGAAATAGCATTGGGAATATAGGTGGTCTATAAAATATTTTCTTGGAATTCTTTTACGTCTGTTTAAGAGATACAGTATTGTGTAAGTGTTGCATTCCCTATAAGATGAAAGTTCATTCTATTTCCAGTAACTGTACTTTGCCTATTTCTATCAACTTTCTCTTTTATAAGCAGACAAACCACAGTGTTTCCTGAGTGTTTAAATATTTGAGGGAAAAAAATAATGTAAAGTTTTTAAGAAATCATTCAGTTGAATGGTAAAAATGTGTTCTATGAAAGTCACACAGTCTGTGTATTTTAGCAGTCATTGAGTAAAAGGTTACACACTATATTTCTAGCTGAGCACAGGGTATTTATTTCAACAGGATAGAATTTAAACTTGTCTTGTCCCCATAAGAATATAGCTCAGGATGTTTGCTTTAAAAAAAACCCAGGATGAATAATTCTGTGAATAAATCTGATTGTTACTTTAATACTTGGTACATAAAAGACGTTTGGCAATTACAACTGAAAGCAAAAGAAAATGATTGATATTTGTTGCAGCATTTTCGGCTTGTAGGAGCTACTCCCGAGAATATGAAGGGAAATGAGGAAGGGAGGAGAAAGAATGTGGAATGGGTGGAAAGTGTGTTTGGTTCCCCCATCTATCACTTCATTGGTAGCATGCTATCCCACAAACAACTTCCTCCTTGCATTTAATGGAGTATTATTTGAGAGTAGTAAGCTATAGCATGGTGGTTTATAGTACCATAAATAACCTAGAAATTAAAGAAATACATGTACTTTTTCGACTATCAATATATTTCAACACTTAGCTTTCACCCCAATTGATGGAATTCCATCAGGTGTAGTGAAGTTGTTCACTCAATACAGTATTATAAATACATACCAGAATACTCTGAGTGGATAAAATAATACAATACTTTAAATCCCTGTCCAGACTATCATTTTTTTTTTTTTTTACGAAAATTTTTATTTATTGTTAAGGCAAATTTTACAGATTTTAAGTATTATTTCAATTGCTCATTATTATTCTATGTGTAATCGGAATAGTGCATTAGGAGACCTACATGATAGTGATTTGCTTCACTTTTAGGAATCCTGTCTCGGCCTGTTTCAGATTTTTTATGCTTTTATTTTGTTGTATTGTAACCGGTTGTTGTTTTTTATGTATTTTATTGAGACAAAATAAATGAAATGAAAAATGATGTGACATGCCTAACTATGGTCATGATGACATATTATTACCATGTATAGGCACATCATGACTATATGGGCATACAGTAGTTTTTTTGTCAATGAAAATTTGATAGTCTGGACAGAGCTAATAATGAATTTAAACTGATCACAGCTTTTAATGACGATACAGTTTAGTCAGAGGAAAGGAGTTACTGTACCATAACATGTGATGAGGTAGCGATTGTACATAATCATTGTTATAGCTTATTAAAATGATTGCATATATAAACTATAGAGTAACTGCTGGTAATAATTATAAACTCTCTAAATACAGTGGTACATCTATGAGTTGAGATGTTGGGCTAATGGGGGCATGAAGGTGCAGTAGAGAAGGTTATGAATTGATGATTTGTGAGGGGGGACCAGGTCGTAAAATAAGGTGATAAGAGGTTATTTTTATCTACCTGAGCATGATTTATTTTATTCAAAAATTTTCAATGGTGGGATGACTAGGAAGGTGCAAGTTTTTAGGGTTTTTTTTTCTTTTTTGGCGGGCATGTGCCCCCTAGATATGGCACTGTCTAAAAGTCATCATGGTTGATCAAATGTGTATAAATTTATCTGTAACTGTACTATTCTTTCAAAAAGTTTCAAATTTTTATTCTGAAATGTAATATACAGTATAATTTGTGCATGAGGATTGTAGACTGAAAGTGGTTTAATAAGAAAGTCAAATCATAAATGTGTACCCAATGAATCTGTCTTGGGGATGCTAATTGTTAAACAGCCTTTAAGGTTGAAAGGTGACTGGAAGTTTAAAGATTATTTCAGAAATTAGGTGTAAAACTGGAACTCAAGGTGGCCAATTAAAATATGACATTGTGAGTAATGTTCATGTAATTCCCATGATGTAAGTATATGAGGTAAGCATAATTTAAGAGTTTTTATATTTAATGTTATCTAAGGAATATAGGCCTACTGGGTCATTCCAGCTCAAATCAGCCAGAAATTTAAAGGTTCCCATGTGACCCCTCTTGGATTTTCCTTTCAAAAAAATTCTAAAAATACCTTTATGTCAAAAGAAAGAATCCAAAGTTTCAGTTCCAATTTCCAAGCAGTTTTTAAGTTTGACCTTTTAAAATGTAGGTACCACGCCCCCTTTTTTATGCCAGAAATGGCTCCTTTAACATCATACGGTTTTATGAAGCTATATCTCTGGAAAAAACGAAGATATAAAGTTGAAAATTTCTACATGACTGAAATTTGGACCCTCTCTCCAGAAGTACCATTCAAATTTGGGTAGCATATTTTATTAGAATGTTATATGCACCCGAAATCCCCCGAAGCATTGTGTGAAAATAGATTTTCGCCTTTTCAGAGGCTGTATCTTATCATTCTTTTAAGTAAGGAAAACCTGTGATGAATATTCTTATACTACTACATATATAAAATTTTGCAAGGTTCTGTAATTAGAGCAATAATGAAGGTATGATGGGGTCCCGAACATGGTTGCATGGCCATTGACCCTACAAATACCCACTACTTCGACCGACCGGATGACCCTGTGGACACTTAATATTAATTATGAAATTTATACCAGTACACAGATATACATACTGTATCATCAATGTAAGTAGAAAGTTTAAACTCTTTCTTAACTCCTTATGTTAACTGATTTTTAAAAAATAGACAGATTTCAATGTATTCTGGATATAAAGTCAAAGTTCAAGGCACAAATACTGACTTATTTGTGATTTGAATTTGACCTGATATTTTTAATACACTGAAATCTGTTTATTGCTGGTTTATTGTTCAGCCATAGTAGGAAGCTCTCTTCTAATATTTTGACAAAATTCATATATGTAAAAGTGGAAGTCGTCTCAGTCAATTATGATCAGAGTTTTTTACCAGAGACAGGATATTAATTTGATATATTGAAGTAAAGATTAGAGTCCATATTTAGTATGCTTTTAGGCAGTTTTTATTATGCTGGCACTGGCAAATATGCCAACATCAATATAATGCCCGTCTATTGTTCTGATTGGCTAATGTAAATTATGATGTCATTGAACCAAGACCGCCGCGAACGAAGGATCGGGAAAGAAACACGAAAAGCCAAAACACCATGGCTGATGAATTATCTATAGGCTGGGGATATTTTTTTTGGATGTTGAAACAAAAACAAAAGAATTGAAGAAAACCAAAATTAGAGTAGGAGCCTGAGAAAAAGATATATGTCAAGACATTGGCGAACAGAGAGAGAGAGATTCCTAGTGCTGACAGTGACAGACGATTGGGCATAGTAGTAGATCTACCTTCTTGCCAGCTTAGGGCAGGCTAGACAAACTTATGACTAGTGATGATGAGAGATTTATTCCATTGTAGGGCTGACGATTGGTGGTGCAGTTTTTTTTAAGTGCAGCACATGGTGACCGTCTTTAATCGTAAAGACTGCTCTGACCGAGACAGACTGTACATCCTTACTTTACATCATTATTGATATACACAGTGTAATTATATCCTTATGCATTTTTTGTAGGATTTTGTAATTTTCCCCTTTCGGTAGGTTTATCAAAATTTGTCTCTTAAGGAAGAGCAGGTTGGTTATTATGTCTATAACACAATCAGTTTCTTTTGAACTTTTTGAACTGACGTTCAAGCATTTGATATATCTTCTTCTGAGAATGAATATCGTCGTTATACCACTGGTTATGGCGAGACAGAATGTGCTTTAAGACGTGCATGTTCATCTAAAATGTATTGGAAAAGAGTCAGTCAACAAATTTATCGAGTGGAAGTGTTTTTCTAATGCTGAGGAGATGCCCTGCTTGTATAAATCAGTGTTAATAGATTTGTATGGGGTCCCATATGCAGCAAAAGCAGGGACGTATCCAGGGGGGGAGCCGTGGGAGCCGCGGCTCCCCCCCTTTGTACACAGTGTCACAATTTTAAAGCTTATTCTTGAGCCAATACAAATTATTTCCTGGGATCACTTAAAATGAATATTTCTAAACATGTAAATATGCATCAGTACACGTTATACATAGGTCTAATAGAACACATAAGCCTAAGCGTGATTTAAAAAAATCTTAAATCCATAAATCTCAGGCCAGTTCTTTTAAGATAGAAATGCGATACTGTGGTTCAATTTCGTTTTTATCCTTTTGCAAGTTTCTTTAAATG
>NW_022706010.1:1775139-1808751 GCF_011630105.1 Anneissia japonica
GTAGATTCCTGATAAAAGATCATGAGAAATTTGGTGGCGTTTCATTTTGACTATAATGGTAATGTGATGATGATGAATTTTATTATATAAAAGTATCATTTCTGGCCATCTAGAGGTACTATTTCCTCAAATTTTCTCACCTCAGCTGCAACCATTGTGGGGCTGGGGTGGGTGTTGACTTACAAAATGCCCTCCCCTCCACCTTTCAAAACAGATCTGTGCCCTTCCCTGGGTATGACATTAAACTCCATCGAGTCGGCTCCTGATGTATGTGTTAGTGACTGCTGTTTGTTTTTATGATGTGATCTGGTTTTTCATGTCCATTTTTCGTGATTATGACTATTCTGGATAAAGAATGTTTTGAGCAGAGGTGGATTCAAGGCGGCACCCCCACCCTCCTTCATTTTTTTAAGGAAAAAAAGGAAAAATATATTCAAATTGAAGTGCGAGAGTGTAATTTCCGGCCATCTAGAGGTGCCCTAATCATAAATTTTCTTACCTCAGCCCCAACCATGGTGGGGCTGAGGTGGGTGGTTCCTCGGTCAGTGAAAGTCCCTCCCTGGTTCACCTCTCTTTCGAATTCCTGGATCTGCCACTGTTGATTTATTATATAATCATTTTTTCGCTTATTTATAATGCGTCTATTGCAATTTTCACTTTATCCTCTCAAACAGTCCTAAGAACGTTCAGAGTGCGCTACTTCACAGGGGGATTCGCCCCCCTTGACCCCGTCGGGGTCATACGTAATTCGCATAACGGCTCCCCCCTTTCAAAATCCTGGCTACGTCCCTGAGCAAAAGTCCATGTTAAAATCAAAATGTAATTGTAAAATTCAATGTCTAATTTATTAAAACGTAGGCGTAAATTTCTCAAAATGTAGATCTAGTTTTTCAAAATGAAGTTCTAATTTTTCAAAACGTAGTTCAAATTTTTTCCAAATGTAGTTCTAATTTCTTTAAAATGTAATTCAAATTAAAAAAGTAGGTCTGACTTGATCAAACTCCCTCTCCAAATTCTATTCCAAAACGTATATCAAAAACCAGCCTGGTTTGAAATGCATTTGACAACAACACTAGAAATGGAGTTTTGTTGCGTATGACACTAGACTTGCGAAATGTAAATCAAAACTAATCAGCCCAGCATTACGTGGGCCTGTTCCATTAATGATGGGGGAATCATTTTTCGCTGCAATCCAATGACATGAACAACGCTTCCCTGTGCATCTGCGAATTTTTAATGGTCAGGGTACCGCGATCACGAGCCCTATGCTAGGCATTATAGGTTAGGCTTATGTGGGCTGGGATTTGCAACAAGGTCATGGACGAGGCCTCTATACTATAGTAGGAGGACTAGGCCTCTATACTATAGTAGGAGGCCTGGTCCTAGTCTAGGCCTGTAATATAGTAAAATTCTGTATAAGTATAGTCATATGATTACAGGTTTACATTATACCAAGATCGATATAAACGATCGCATTTATTTTTCATTGAAAATAAAAGAAAACTTTAGATAATTTAACTTAAGGATTTTAAAATATTCCAAACCTGTACGCTTAAAAAAAAAAAAAAATAAAAAAAAAAAAAAAAATAAAGTTAACACTTCAGAAATACAGTACAGTATACCAATTATTCTCTCAAACCTTATATCCTATCGTGGTGTTTGTGTTTTAAGTTAACTTTATTTCTTTATTTTTTTTAAACGTACAGGTTTGGAATATTTTAAAATCCTTAAGTTAAATTATTTAAAGTTTTCTTTTTATTTTCAATGAAAAATAAATGTGATCGTTAATATCGATCTTGGTACAATGTAAACCTGTAATCATATGACTACTTATACAGAATTTTACTACCGTATATTATAGGCCTAGACTAGGACCAGGCCTCCTACTATAGTATAGAGGCCTAGTCCAAGACCTTGTTGCAAATCCCAACCCACATAAGCCTAGCATAGGGCTCGTGATCGCGGTACCCTGACCATTAAAAATTAGCAGATGCACTGGGAAGCGTTGTTCACGGCATTGGTCTGCAGCGAAAAATGATTCCCCCATCACTAATGGAACAGGCCCACGTCACGCTTGGCTGACTAGTTTTGATTTACATTTTGTGTGTCTGTGCCATAAGCAGCAAAAGTCCATGTTCTAGTGTTGTTGTAAAATGCATTTCAAACAAGGCTGGTTTTTGATTTACGTTTTGGAATAGAATTTGGAGAGGGCGTTTGATCAAGTTAGAACTACGTTTTGAATTTGAATTACATTTTAAAGAAATTTGAACTACATTTTCAAAAATTAGAACTTCATTTTGGGAAACTGGATCTACATTTTGAGAAATTTACGCCTACGTTTTGATAAATCAGACATTGAATTTTGCAATTACATTTTGATTTTAACATGGACTTTTGCTGCATATGGCACCCCATAGATTTGAAGGCTCTCAACATCCATTTCTTCTTGATCATTTTAGGCAGTGGAGATACCATTATCTTATTATTAAGTTTATTGTCAAATGGTCACTAAAACGATTTCTAAGTACTGCAAGGTTACTTATAACGGGTATACAAGTAATAATTAAGTCCAAGTATGCCCACATTTATGGGTAGGCGTTGTGACATGTTGATGAAGATGGAAATCATTTAGAAGTTGGGAGACATGAGAATGACATCAACATGGATGTTGAAGTTTCCAACAATTGCAAAATAACCAGAATTCTTAGAGATATAGTCAGGGAGAGTGGTGAATTCATCAATGAATTGAGCACACCTGGACGACGGAGAACAATAGATTGCAATAAGCCGGAATGAAACTGTTTTAGAAAATATGTTACAGACCTGAAATGCAGTGGCTTAACTATTATTAACAATTTGGAATCCAACTGTTACTTTAGCCAAAAATGCAACTCCCCCTCCTCTTCTTCCATGTCTTGCAGCATGAAAGAAAGCCAAGGACAGTGTTTTTCATTGAATATGAGAGTGAGTTGAGAATAGTAGGAGCAAGGTAACTGAAGCTGCATTTGAGAATTTCTAATTTTGGGCTGGGAACGTAAAGATGATTGAGGGAGATAGAACGGAGATATTTCTTTGAGGGGGAAACGACAGTCGTCGGCATAAGTATTGTGGTGCTAATTCTTTAAGAGATTTAAAAAGCGAAGTAGCCAAGTAGAAATTTCACTCGTTGAGAGACAGTCATTAGGTGCAAAGTTGAGAAAAGTGCAGAAGGGGATGTGCAAGGATGTACTTTGAGAATTAAGCAAAGAGATTGATTTTGCAGCTTCTGAATTTTGTGGACATTTTGGATGCTTCTGTTACCCCAGATGGAGGCGCAGTAATCTGTATGAGGTAGGATTAGTGTATTGTAAATGAGAAGTGAGGTGCGTTGATCAATAAATGGTCATGCTCTGGCAAGTGTTAATACTTTGTATGCGATGGTAGATGTTAGTTTACGAATGCGTGGTTGCCATGTTAATTTGTTGTCAAAAAGTAATCTTAGGTGTTTGTGAGAAGTTCTTGTCGAATTATTTGGTTATTCACAGTGATGTTAAGTTGTTTATTAGCTATACGTTGAGGTGTTCCAATTAGCATGACTTCGGATTTTTCAAAATTAAGGATTCGTCTGTTAGTTCGTAACCAGTCTGAAATAATGCATGTGATGTCTCTGCTGGCATATGCAAAACATACAACCAAAAAGTCAATAACCAATCAGAAAAATAGACCGCCTAAATAATTATTTTGGCATATTTGCCGGTCCAAGTTAAAAAAGGAATATTATTACAAATTTTACCCTATACAGAAACATTTGTTTAGTTATAAACCACTGTCTAATATTTAATTATTAAATATAGTAATATTTTTTATAAATCAGTTAAAGTTGATATTTTGTTTTTGTGTCTACTGCCCCCAACAGAGGCATAGACATTATGTCATAATGTAGCAATTAAAGATGGCGGAAAAGTGTAATTCCAGTTTAAGCATGATGGGTACTACTACCACAAGATAGCGGACGTTCTATTGACAATCGAATAGCGTTCGGAACTCAAACAAAATTGCGTTAGAAACTCGAACACACGTTATAGAGACGTAGCACGCGTTCGCCACGAACGCCTTTTACCATCATTTGAAGGACGCCCTCTAGAACATGGTAGTACTATTCATGATCAACGACATAACATGGTAACTCCAAGAGTTACTCATTTTTAAAGTGTTTTTAGTGTAATATAATAGTAGGCCTATACAGAATATTGTTGTGAAAGAAAATTTTCATGAAAAATCCAGATACACTACAATAATACACACATCTGCATATTGAAGAACATAAGATAAAATTAAAAAAACAAATACTCTTGTATAAGGCTGTAGACACATGCTCCCGCTGGGTGCCTATTTTTAAATTCCAGTCAGCATGATGAAACTAAACAAGATTAGGAGACTTTCTTGTTCCTTGTTTCGCGTATCAGAGAAGGGCTGAATAAAAATAAAAAGAAAATTTCTTATTTGGCAAATAGTTTTGCCAAAATCATCCAGATGGATGAGAAAATGAAAATAAATTTTATTGGGGAATGTAATAGAGAATGGTTAAATGCTTCAAATGTATATAGTTAGAAAGAAATATACATATATAATCGTTTGAGATTTCAAGGCAGTGGAGGGCGTAATAAAAATAAAGAAAACATTTTTTTCCCCTGAAATTTCTACTTTTTTGTGGCAGCAGGTGCGCTAATTGGCCAAAAATAAAATTTTATTTTTATTTGAAATCATCAATATTTGAAGTCGGCGGGTTCACTAATCAAGGTATAAAAAAGTCGCGCCTTATCAGGAAAAAAAATGCCTGTGAGTTGTGCCAGAATCGTGTGAATTTGTAACAAAAATATATTATTAAGATATTGGATTAAGGCTTGAATGTTACACATCATAGATAGCTCTGTCTGTCACATTTGACAACTGATGTGATTTGTCAACTTCTCAAGCCAGAGGCCATTTAAATATTGATGATACAGGCTACGGTCACACTAGAGTTTCAAGCCTGGCTTGACTCACCGCGGGTGAGATTTTCGTAATGTGACCGCATCTGCACCGACTCGCGCCTGGTGTGACCTCGATCTCAATCTACCTATCTTGATCCCGGCTCAGCACCCATATTGACCCTGGATTGACCCTGGCGTGACCGAGATTGACATTTCCTCGTCGGCTGTCGACCAATCACAGTCGATGACGCCGTTGCATTTAGAGGTTCTTGAAGAAAAAAACCGACTCGCGCCTGGCGTGACCTCGATCTCAATCTACCTATCTCGATCCTGGCTCAGCACCCATATTGACCCTGGATTGACCCTGGCGTGACCGAGATTGACATTTCCTCGTTGGCTGTCGACCAATTACAGTCGATGACGCCGTTGCATTTAGAAGTTCTTAAATAAAAAAAACCCGTGAGTTCTTCATGCGTGTTCAATCAAGACGCAATCATTACTTTTCATAAAAGTTAATTCAAATTTTAATTAATAATAATGCGATTGATTTGGAGCACCCAGGAAACTGCTGACCTGTTAGATTTGTATGGCCAACCCGAGCTGAGAGACCGGATAGAAAATAAAAAAAAAAAACAACAAAACGGGAATTTTTGGCATGCTTGCTGACAGATTAGCCAGTCTCCGACATGAGAAGAGAATGACGGCCCAAATTTTAAAAAAAGTGAAGGCTTTGCGAGCCCAATACAAGCTAATAAAAGATCAGTTGAAGAAGAGATGGTTCAGGCACATCTGGTGTAAAATATTTGATTGCGATCGACCCAATCACACGCGCGTATATCGAATCCTGTGAAACAGAGTTGGCCAAACTCTCTCTCTACGGCTCTGCTGTTTCGACTTTCATAATTTGGAGGTCAATTCAACTAGTGTGACCGACCCAGAATTTCGAGCCTGGCTTGAAATCTCGCCTGGCTTGAGACGCTAGTGTGACCGTAGCCAAAGTAGGCTGTGTTTACAGACACATATGGATTAACTATACAACAAATTAAAAAATCTATAACACTGGATAATTTAATAATTAGGCCTACTAAAATAATGTCTTGGAAACATTTTTTTGGCTTTCCTTTTGAATGTTAATCAAATTCAATATTCTATATAACTTTATTTGTCAATGTACAGAAATTTGGGTTGTCTTTGCATAATGCTGAAATCCAAAAAAGAAAAAAACAAAAACAAAAACAAATGAAAAATACAAATATATGCACAAACATTTGCATACCTATATACATAGAATTGTTTAGTGCCTTAATGGCAGAAGAAATGAAAATATCCCTAAACCTACATAGTCGTTTTCGGAGACTGGTACCGGCGACCGTTTCACATTATCTGGAAAAAATAATAGCTAGGTTCATATGGGATTATAGGCAGATGAAGTAGCTGTTCTACAGTACTTGCCAAGTTAATTGGATTAAATCCACTAATCGCGTTCGGCGTTAAGGTTTAGAGCGAGATATTTTGACTACCAGAAATTTGGAAAACACATCATTAGACAGGAAGTACAATCGCATGGTGGTCAATTACTGTTGATTTTCGCGCGACTAGTTTATGCTAGATCGAGACCATAGGCGTAAGCTAGGCCTAGGTCTCGGCGGTTGATTAGACTGGCCGAGGAGTCCAGCTGGAGGGTTTACACTGGTTTTTCCCCCCAAGTATTTCGTTTAGTGCGTGGTAGTGTGGGCATGCTGATTTCGGGTCATCCCTTATACATTGGCCGACCCCTTGCCCATCCCACGAATAAAAACGTCTCTCACAGCCTTGTGTTCTGCTCTTAGATTTTTCAACTTTGTCACAATTACAATTGCCGATGTTATGCTACTGTGGCCTAAGTCCCGCATTCTCTCTGCTATCCTTTCGTGGACACCAGCCTTCTGACGATACAATTTATCTTCAACTTTTTCGGCGATTTCTGGCTCCCTCCAGATATCTATTAAATATTCCCTGCGCATACGTAAATATTCCTGCGCATACGTCCAGAGATGCCGTTTCTTTACTGACTTTTCGGCCATCATTTGCAAAATAAGACTTGTTGAAATTAAAGTACACAGATCAGGGAGACTGCGTCAATTCTGAATAGTGTTTATGACAGTAACTAAAAAACGCGCTAACAGCGAGCATGGAAGGTCACTTTGCTTCAATTTGATTGGTGTATTCGTGACCTGTGGTCACCTGCTGTTTAATTGTTTACTGGCTTTAGGCTGGATTAAGAAGTTAAGTCGACATAAATTTACTCGACGGGCTTAGTCGAGTTGTGGCCTTCATCTCGCCATACTTGAGCGGTCATACTCAAACTTATGGCGAGATCATCTAGCTCATCCACTAAAATTATCTCCCCATAGTTGGATATGAACAGGGCTTATTTGATAGAAAGAAACCAGAACAATTGACAATGAGTTTTCCACAAGTCGATCTATCTTGATAGAGCTTGTTGGCTAAACACTGGCCAAACGGTGTTCAGTCGAAAAGCTCGATCAAGATAGACTTGTGAAAAAAGCAAGGTCTATGATTGTTGCACATCCTTTCCATCTTTCAAATTCCATTTTCAATGTTGCAATTTAAATGTATTTTTTCCATTCTTTGATTTCGGGAAAAAATATTTCATTGAAAGCACTTGAACTTGAACACTTGAAAATTTTATTCCAGTTTACCACATTAGAGAGTGTTGCAAAATTTATCCATTCAAATTTAAATGCTACTTTTGAGAAAATTTATGATTGACAGGTCAATATTTGATGACTCAGAATCATTACTCAAAAGATTGATGAGAACTTATCTAGTTATTAGGTGGCAGGCACCAAGATCCTCTGGTAACCCTCAAGATACACAGCTTCCCAGTAGGATAAATTTGATTATAGTACATTGACTCTAACAGATATTTTAGGATTCATTTTTCATACATCGGCCTACTAGTGGTTGTGCATGTGTTGGGTATTTCGGTTGTGCCTGTTTTCCCTAACAGGAGCATATCCACACCCCTTACAGAAGCTAATGGAGAACAATTTAGGGCAATAATATTTAATCTTACATGACGGCAAACCATGTATGATTACCAAAGTATTAATCTGATTTGATCATTTTTGTTAGAGTTCGTCTTTATACTGGAGTGTATCTGTACTGCTGCTAGGTGTGTTTGTGCACTCCTAATAGAAGCAGATGGAAAAAATTATTACTGTCTGCATTGATATTGATAGTGCTAATAAACTAGAACAATAAAGCTGAATATTTAGTTGCCTACACTGTATAAAACCTGCATATAAATTAGCTTTCAAAATAACAAAAAAAAAAAAAAAAAACCACTAAATTATAGTAGCAGACTCATAAATGCTATTTTATATATTGTTTTCATAAACTCTTGATTGGGTTCAGTTTTGTTTTTGATCTCTGTCTTATCAGTTGTTAAGTTATAAGAATGATTTGGTAACTTACAGTGTTTTCTCAGATGTTACAGGAAATGGGCGAGTTAATGTACCCTATTAAGACATCACAAGCGATCGGTTGTAGCAATTGTGGCACCAAATCGCGATTCACTGTCACTAAATTAATCTATTTTATATATTGTTTTCATAAACTCTTGATTGGTGTTCAATTTTTTTTTATCTCTGTCTTATCAGTTGTCAAATTATAAGTATGATTTGGTGACTTGCAGTGTTTTCTCAGATGTTACAGGAAATGGGCGAGTTGTACCCTATTAAGACTAGCATCCCATGCGATCAGTTGTAGCAATTGTGGCACCAAATCGCGATTCACTATTGTGTGTGAAAGCTCACCAATAGTAGTTGATAAGTAATCGATATCACAGTTGTTACCAGTTGCGATTGAGTGCTACAATTTCTATTACTCCCGATTACCATAGAATCTGATTGCAACAAATTCCACAGGCACTGATTGGCTGAGGTCAGCATAGGCTAGCCACCGGAGGCCTAGTACCATTTGACCGTTCTAATATAAAGTTTGTGTCTGATTTGGTCTGAATGCGCTTGTTGGTTGTGATTGAGAGTAATCCGTTATGGATTACCACCGACTACATCACAACCGATCACAACCAAGTGTAGTAATAAGCCTTTAGAAAAGAATTGATTTTTATATAACTGATCGAAATGAACTCCCCTTTTGTATGTTTTCAGTGATTATATTTGTTTTCAAATAGTTTGTGTGTGCTGATATATTTCAGGAAATTAATCTAAATTAACATGTTTAAGGATTTTCCTAGTAGAAAGTGTAAATTAGCAAAAACTGAATAGATTTGATTAAATATTAGTTGATTTAGTGTCTATTTCAATGCTTTTCTGGATTTTACAGTATATTTTAAGTTTGGAGTATAGTCTTTTAAAATTAAATTTATATTTTATTTGTCAATCTGATCAAATTTCAGGAAATTAACCTAAATGAACATGTTGTAATTAATTATTCAATTATTATTAGACCTTCAAAGAAGTTAAATTGTTTTGCTTTTTTAAAAGTAAATTCTTAAATTCCTGTTTGTAATCTAATAATATGAAAGATTTGTATATCATATATTTCATTATCAGATACAAAAGTATACATACTATAGGCCTAATTAATGAAATTTAGATTGTGAGGACACGGGTCATACCGTCGTGTCCGACCGAAAATGTATCCACCCTTTAATATTTCGTGCACCACCCTTCAAATTTTGAGGACAACATTTTCTGAAATTCCGCCACTCTTGAAAAAATCCTGTCGAGAGGGCTGCACTTAAAATTGGATGACAATAAATGAGCAGTTCAATTAGTATAAATTTTATTTTTGAGGTATTTCTCCCATAATTACAGTGGCGTATCTAGGAGACTTGAAATGGGGTGGGGATGATAGAGAGGGGCGCGAAGGTGAAGTGGGGGTTCAATAATTAGGTGAGGGCGCTGGCCAAAAAATAAGATGATTTGTGGTAATTTTTAACTACTTGAGCATGATTTTTTTACTCCGAACCCCCAAGTACGCCACTGCATAATCACAACCAGTACAGTATCTATTTAGATGATTCATCCTAGAAATCTGATCGTTTGGGACCCTTGATGCTTTATTCCAAGTCTCTTTGTGCGTCCTGGTGAATGGAGTTGTCTTTGACTTCGAGATAAATCCTTCCAATTAATTTGTCAGGATTAGACCCAGCACCTTGGCATTGGAAGGCCAGTGTCTTAGATGTATTGTCCCATGATAAATACCAAAAAAATCATAAAAATATTTTTTGAAATTAACTTGCCCTTTTTATTAAGTTATTAATTTGAACATAGAAATTAGTTTATTTGAAAAAGGTCTACCCATCAGTTTACAGCGAAAAATGATAGAAACACTTCCAGTCACTGGAAGTGTTTTATTATTTTTGTTATCATTTTTCGGTTTAAAAATCAGGGTTATGATTTTTTGACATTAGCAAGGGACAATATGTCTTTAACCATCAAATCACCGTTCTTTTGGTGACCATGATTTGTAAAAAAGTGTGTTGTGCAGATGATATGACAATTTGGGTCTGAGATGCCAAGGGTAGGGTAGTACTCACTAAGTTCAGCTGTTTTTCATTACAAATCTTTTTCCTGAGTGTTGTATTTCATTTAGTCATGTTTCATAATTGTTATCAGGGATTATGCGCAGTGGCAATGGTTTGGTTTCAGAACCTCAAATGCTGGGTATATTTGATTTGTCTGCTTAAGAAGGCACCTTATCTACATTAATTCAGTTTACCAGGGAACAGTGAAATTACAATAATAATTAATTACAAATGAACCAGAAAGACAAGGCTCCTCACAGTTCAGTAGTGGTTAATAACACTCAAAAAAGGATTGACATTGATCTGTTTTTGACCTTGTGTATACCTTAATCATGAGCATGCAAGGGGGCACAGGTAGGATTGGGGAAACAGAAGGCACAGGAAAAATAAAGCGGATGGACACAGTTTCAGTAGTTTAGTGAGTAAATAAAGTGAGTTGGGTGGTATGGGGGATTGGGAGAGACAGATGTAGATTTAGAGGGATGAATTATTTAATTTAATGTTTCACTTGTTTAGTTTGAATATAAAAGAGGTGATGGTTTATAAAATCTGACAATTTGATTAAAAAAATAATATTTGATACTCTGTGAATTATGTAACAGCCTCATCTACAAGGGCATTATATGTCAAATTTAATTATCTAAAGTTCAGATTTCTCTCTATGAAAGTCTACCTGACCATGAGGGAAAAAATACTTACATGACTTAGCAAATCTTTAAAAAAGTATTAATTGGCATTAAATATAATGATAATCACATTTTAAAGAAATTGTTTTTATCACAATCATTCCGTGAATACAATTTTGTAATGAAAATTAGACAAAGATAGTTATGAAGACAAAAGGACTAAGGAAAAATTTACAAACAGGTTTTACAAATTATCACTCAATGTTATTATTGTATCCTTGGAAAATATTCTAGCTCAAAATTTTATAACGACTGGGTGCATTTGGGCCATCCTAGGTCAAATGATGACTGTACAAGTCACAAATTATTAGTTCTGCAGCACTCTTAAAATTCAGCGATTACAGGAGCCAAGTTACCATGGTATTTAGCAATGCATACTAGGGACGTATAAAGAAATACCACTGATTTGGTTTTGTGGAGGGTGTGCAAAAATGGATCAACTGGGTGTGGGAGTCATACAGAATCTCAGGCAGGTTAAGAGTTTCATTTCATTTATTTGTCTCAACCAATTAAAATGTACATAAACAGAAATGGAAAAAACAGGACACTCCAAAAGAAAATCAATCACTGTCGCAATACACAAATGAGGCATGTCATGGCGAAATGGTTAAGTTGTCACACATTCCAGTATTGATTAAATGAGCTTTAAAATATGGGAGTTCAAAAAATTGCCTAAAAATCCAAATTTGCTTTTCACTATAGATCAACAGTTTATTGTCTTATTAATCATGTGCCAAAGTATTAGTTCTGGAAGTGGTCAACAAACTGTTTATTTAATGTTATTTTGATAGTTCATTCTATTAAACAATGTATGCACAAATAACTTTGAAAGGCAATTACTCAAAATTTTGTTTATCTTGATTCTAAGACTACTGTACATTCACTTTCCAATAACTTAGGTTTGAAATGTCCAATTTCTATGAATGACCCCTCATTTTAAAGATCACATACTCATTTATCTGAAAATACCAATAACTTGAATTTCAATATTTGCTACAACTTACAATATAAAATTCTTCAAAAAGATAAAAAATCGAAAGGTAATTATTGAAATATAGAAAAATGTGTAGAAATCGATAAATGAGCAATTCGGTTCCAATTTCTAAGTCTTCAATATCAGCATCGAAATCTAGTTGTGAAAAGCAAGACTGTCTATATTAGGAAAAACAAATGTTTTATATGTACAATCTCAACTGACTTTAGTATGGACCTTTCCCATATAAAGGTACATATCACACCCCCAGAGATAGGCCTGTAGCCTACTAATACCATTAGCTCACTTACTCTTTCTGTAATTGTTAGGTGTTACCACACTTATTACCTAACTAAACTTAAAGCAGGGCACTCACTGGGCTGTATGACCATCGTACCATGAATCCATCTTCGCTCCCTGTGAGAGCTAGACGACGCGACGCCATATGCTGATTCTCAGTGGCAGTCTAAATGTATCGTCAAAGAACGATCTGTTGCACACACACATTGTGGCATTGCGTTCTCCATAGAATCGCGACGGTCGTCGGGCACAGTGAGTGCCCGGCTTTAGACATTTTCCATGATGCAACAGAAAAATTATAAATTTGTTATGTACTGAAACAACACAGAATTAGACTTTCTTTCATTACCTTCACTGAAATATTTGCATAGATTAAGGTGATTGTTATATCATTGAGAACTAGTTTAACATACTGTACTACCAGAAATAAAGTAATTAGGAAATACAGAAGAGGTATATTGTTGTTGTCGTTTGTGTTGTATCTCTTTGGGTGCTGCCGGCGTGTTATGCTGCTGTGTTTAGGTTGAAGGTAGGGATATAGCATTTTATTCATGGTTATTGAGAATTACAGTATTAATTAGGAAGCAATGACATTGTGTTTACATAAGCTTGAATACACATAATAGATATTGTTTGAAAATATGCTCATAATGATGATAATACCAAAATGTACATTTAACACCAAACTTTCTTTCATACCTAAGGATATAATTTTATGATCTTGATTAAACAGTAACAGCCTTGAATGTCCAGTATCAAAATATATCAAGAGATACCAGTAAATAATTTGAGTAATATTTATAAAAATCAAAAATAAAATCTTTCATTTAATTTTAAATATAATTGCCCACTTGATTGTCTTAATATAGATGATTGACAGTTTAAAGTGATAAAAACTCACTGTCATTCTAAAACTCAACTTTCAAAATAATGTACAGGCTGTACACAGAAACGTATTACATCTAAACAAACATCTTCAAAACGTATCATATAAAATTTTCCAGTATTAGCTAATTTTGGAGAGCGCCACCAGCATCGGTTTATGTCGAGACACTTGTTATGTTTTTGAACTTGGATGCTAATCCCAGACAAAGTATACTTTGGAACGCCATGCAAATATGTAATATGGAACGCCATTGGTGCCAAAATCTCTTTATTTAAAGCATTTTCACTGATTTTAAGTCAAAGTTTAGGGACTAGAACCCAGTCTACAAACTCTTATTCTAAAAACATGCATTTTTAAAAATCCTATTATACTAAATTAATTTTCAATATACACATCTAAACATCTATCAGCAACTGAGTCCTATTATGCTAAAAAATAACTTGCAACACAAATCTAAAATCACATCATCAAATCCCTTGTTAAAAAATAAAAATACACATTGAAAAAAAAAATCATACTAAAAAAAAAACTTTTCAAATACAAATATGAAATGCATTTTCAATTCAATTCAATTCAATTCAATTCATTTTATTCAGTCTATTATACATATTATTATATATTTTCTTGGCCTCTTAATTTATGAACGAAGGGTTGAATTATAACGATAAAACCATTCCAAGTTTTATTCAATTGTACTGAACTTTGTTATTAAACCTTGGCATCTGTCAAAATCTAGCTATGATGTGATGCTCGAGTTAATTTTAAATGCTAATTATTAAATTTATCAGTACTTTCGGTTTTAAGATGTTTTTCATATGAAGACTAGACTGATTCATTAAAAGATAAACTGATGTTTGAAGGATACATTTGCCAACAATCTTTGAAATGACAGGCTCCTGATGCCAGTTGCAAGTAAACTTGCATAAACATTAAATAGCAAAAAGTATATGCAACAACTCCCCTTACAAATAGGCTCCCATCGGGAGCGTGTGTCTACTGCCTTATACAGGAGTTTTTGTTTTTTTAATTTTATCTTATGTTCTTCAATATGCAGATGTGTGTATTGTTGTAGTGTATCTGGATTTTTCATAAAAAATTTCTTTCATAACAATATTCTGTATAGACCTACTACTATATAACACTATAAACACTTTAAAAATGAGTAACTCTTTGAGTTACCATGTTATGTCGTTGATCACGAAGAGTACTACCATGTTCTAGAGGGCGTCCTTCAAATGATGGTAAAAGGCGTTGGTGGCGAACATGTGCTGCGTCTCTGTAATGCGTGTTCGAGTTCCGAACGCTATTTGATGGTCAATAGAGTGCCCCCTACCTCGTGGTAGTAGTACCCATCATGCCTAAAGGCGCGATCTACAAATTATCCCCAACGACAGAAACGGGTCAAACACGTTTACTATTGTTATATGACAAGCTCCCAAACGCGTCTGTGAAATGCCGTTTGGAAGCTTGTCGTTCGAGCCGTTTATTCCGTTTGGAAGTTAACTCCTCCCCTTTTCATATGGCTGACTGCTCGTGAATAGCAAAATGTTAAACGCGTTCAGCGAAATTTGGAATTTGATCGTGATTTAAACAACTTCAAAACTTGTTCAGTGTCCCTACCGTACCTAGGCTATGTAGGCCTAGGCCTATATTTATAATAGTAGTAGCCTGGTAGTAAAATGCTAGCCTACGCTAGGTGACAGTTTACGAAGAAATGTTTATAATAAAGGCCTAAATTTAATTATTTTTTTTGTTGGGGAAACCCCAATGTTTCTTGTATTTTAGTAGGCTAAGCCCTACCGTTACATGTAGGTTTTATAGAAAAGAAAGCAATCGCCAGTAACCTTGCTACCCAGATTATATTGTGCGATGTTCGAATTGACCTATCAAAACAATTACCTTTTGCCAACTTTCTAATTCCCACGTGCCTGCACAGCCCGCACAATACAGCATGTAAACACTGACCTGGATCAGCCGCAGTTGAAGAAGTTCGTTGTGGCGATCACGTGATGCCACAACAGTACGTATGCTACGGCATTGTGTTTTACTGTGTAGGCTATATGAATTTAATACATGTTTGTATTATTATATATATTATTATGTTTTAAAAATGGTTAAACCATGGCACATGTTTATATTGCTGAACAAGGCAGTCGGCTATTCCCTTCTTGCGGAGCAGCAGCGCGTTTACATTCCTGAAGGCGGCGTTCAAAGAATCAGATCAGACACTAGAGCGTCTACATTCCTGAGTTGGCGGCGTTTAAAGAGAAGACTACTGTATGTGATTGACCTTGTGTCTGCTTCTCTCATGCTTCTACTGATCGTGGGAACCTACTTGTGTGGGAACGTTTCTCAGTGAATTCACTGTTACTAGGCAATTTGCAGTAATGCAAACTGGTGGTATATGCCTATTTCAAACAGTTTATTTCCGTTCATGACAAAGTAAGAATATCGATACGAAACAAAGTGAATTGATTTTATTTCTGAACGGGACCGGTAGCGGCAGGATTTGGCAGAAGGGGATACGATGTGTCCGACAAAAAATCACGAGGCAAATATTAAAACAGTGTAAATTTTTATTTCATTTCCTTCAACTTAACTTATATACCGGGATGGTGTCCGGCGGGAGATAGTTGATACTATCATAGTTTAACTTTTATCTATCATGTATTTAAAGCGGCCTGTAGTATGTGTATACAGCATATATTTGTATTAGGCCTACATGCATGTGCTGCCATTATCGTCATTACCACTTAATTTAACTATTAGGACTATGCAGCCTTTAAACTTTGAACTTGGTTCATTTCAAAGTAAAACTTGTTCAGTATTTTAAATTGTACAAAAACGGTAGTTCAACCGGGGCCTGGTCTAACGACAGAGACGTGTTTGTCGCCCAAAACAATAGAAACAATGGCAAACGCGTTCAAAAGCACAAACCCGTTTAGACGCGTCTGGGACATATTCGACTAGCTTATTAATATTCATGAGGCACGATTATTAGACGATCGCTTTCCCAGACGCGTTTGTAATACATGGTTTTCCCAGACGTGTTTCTGTCGTTGGGGATAATTTGTAGATCGCGCCAAACCGGATTTACCCTTTTCCGCCATCTCTAATTGCTACATCATGACATAGGGTCTATACCCCGTTGGGGGCAATAGACACAAAAACTAAACTGAAAAGGAGATTATATCTTTTGTAGGAAACACTCTGATAATTATAAACTAATGTTACAGATAGGGTTACAGACAGACATCCCTATTCAATACCACTGTACTTTAGCAGGAAATTAAGGGTTATTTGGTCGCATTTGTGACCTGATTTTTTATGGTGCGACAAGGAATTCAACTTTGTCGGGCTCAGTGCAACAAGGTCATTTGATAGCGCTAGTAGATTTTGTAAGTTGTAGGAAGGTATTTTCCCTCCAAATCCCAATTATTTCCAACTTGTACAGCCAATGATTTTCAGTCAGGCAGTACGCAAAACATGCTATCATTCATTTTACATGTACTGTATCAGCCAATCAGCATGACCTAGACTGTTAAAGTGTGACGTCGTACACTAAAACCGTGTCAATGTGCTCTCATCTTATTCTTGGTAAATAAACGATCACCGTCAAAGCGAAGGAGACTGGTATAAAAACATTGGATTGCACGATTTTTTAACATTTTATTGAGTGCTACTCTTACCTGTACCTCCTCGTAATTGTGAACGTTTCCTTAACGTATTTGTTCATAAAATAGACTATGTACCGAAATTTCAAACGATCGTATACAGTATTGACTCATATGATGTAAAGGGCCCAGCATCAAGAAATAATCAAAATTTAACACTAAATAAATCGTAAATAAATACAATTAGGCATCATCGGGATGATTATATTCAAAGTACTACTATGTAGTAGACGGTAAGCAATGTTATTTAATAGGCCTCTTTCAAACAATTTATTTCGTTCTTAACAAAGTATCAGCAGAAAGTAAGCAAAATGATTGTTTAATAGTGTTTTGAAATAATATAAAAATTGAATTGTATATAAATGGATATTTAAAGATTAAATTTTAAACGTGGAATTAATAAAGTGCAACAATTGAATTAATTGGTTAATTTAATCTAGAAGATATATAAAAAGATATACAATTCTACAAGGAATGTTTCTTGTTTTGACAAAAAAAAATCAAAGCGTAACAACAAAAACAACATCAGTTAAACCAAACTAACATCAGTTAAACCAAACTAATTGGCCTTCCAATTACGAAACGTGTGACGATGTTCTCTGGCGAATAATACTGAAGTTTCGAAGTTGGAAGGCGTACTAGTTTTTTTTTTTTTTTTTTGTAATTCTCAATAAAAACAACCATTGAATAAGAAAATGAAACTACAGATCGTTATGTAGGTATTTATAAGATACTTTGCTGAAGTTGTACAGGCCCAGGCCTAATGTTGTAGGCTACATTATAACCTAAGAAGTGTTGCCGGCCGGCTGTGTGATGCCAATTTTTCGGGCTTAAAACGAAGCCTAAATGGCCTTTGACAAGTGGGGAGCTGGAATCTCAGCACTTCCGAAATGCTGGTGAAAACTCTGGAACTCTGTCAATATAAAGTAAATATTTAAACAACAGCACTTTTTTTTTTATATTGTTCTATACTGTACAGACTAACGCGGCTATACTTTTTATTCATCTGTTTAGGTTGAAATTATTATGTGTAAATTGATTTAGAGTTATCTCATAAAGACAAAATTCCATCCACGCATATTCAAAATAAGTCTACCAATTTCCGCGCAAATGTTGCAGTTCGGCCAGTAGCTATTGTAACCAATGTATAGGCATTTGCAGTGTTAATGCAATTCTGCACAAATGAAGATAAATACTGAAAAATTTAAAGGAAGTGTACAAAAAATATAATTAATGTTTCAGTAATAATAATTGGTGAAATCCTAAATAGAGAGGATCCAGAATGGCCTATAAATGAAGAAGGGGATGTTGAGAACAATCAAGAAATCACGGAAATAAACACTGGAAGAGTCACCATGCATGAAATAAAGGAAGCACTCAAAACACTAAAGAATGGAAAATCACCTGGTGTAGATTCAATAACAGCAGAACTACTGACCCAGAATTCACAACAGATAGATTAAAGGAGCTATTTGACCAGATTTGGAAAGAAGAGAAAATACCACATACATGGAAAAGAGAACTGATTATAAAACTACCCAAAAAAGGCAACCTAAAAGAATGCAAAAACTGGCGAGGTATCACTCTTTTAAGTGTGGTCAGCAAAGTTCTGAGTAGAATTGTGATAGAAAGAATAAGAAACGGAGTTGATGCACAGTTGAGAAAAGAACAGGCTGGGTTCAGGAAGGGGAGAGGGACAACGGAACAGATCTTCATTCTGAAGAATATAATTGAACAAGTAAATGAATGGCAGGCAACCATATACCTAAACTTCATTGATTTTGAAAAAGCGTTCGATTCTATCCACAGGGAAGGCTTATGGATAATAATGACAAAATATGGAATACCAGGGAAGATTATTAATATTGTCAAGACATTCTACGATAAATTAGAATGTGCAGTAATTCACCAAGGCAAGAAATCCAAGTGGTTTGACATAAAAACTGGAGTAAAACAAGGCTGCAACATGTCAGGGTTCCTGTTCCTTATAGCAGTGGATTGGATATTGAGAAATACAGTAGAGAATGGAAAGAATGGAATAAGATGGAAGCATACCACCAAGCTTGATCGATGATCTTGATTTTGCGGACGACATTGTCCTGATATCAAGCACGAAAAATCAAATACAAGATAAATCAGACAGACTGGTAGAAGAAGCAGCAAGACTAGGACTGAGAGTGAACCATATTAAAGAAGACCAAAATCATGAGAATAAATTCTAGAAACGACGTAATAACCATGAACGGAAAAGATCTAGATACGGTGGAAAAGTTTTCATATCTTGGAGCCATTGTGACAAATGAAGGGGGAATTGGTGACGTGAACAACAGACTTCCAAAAGCCAGAGCTACATTCACCAAACTGAAGGGAATATGGAAGTCAAATATAATTAACAGAAGAACGAAAATAAAATTATACAATGTGCTAGTTAAATCTGCTCTCTTATACGGATGTGAATCGTGGAAGAGGACGAAAGGAGAAGAAAAGGAAATAGATATATTTCAAAATAAATGCCTACGTTGGATGCTAAATATTAAATGGCAAGAGAGGGTGACAACTGAAGATTTATTGAAAAGAGCAGATACGCAACCGATAAGCAAAGAAATTAGATGTAGAAAATGGAAATGGCTGGGGCATATACTAAGAAAAGATCAAGGAGATGACTGCAACATTGCATTGACATGGGCACCGGAAGGTAAGCGAAGACGAGGTAGACCAAACACAACATGGAGACGAATGGTAGAAAAAGAAAGAAATATGGGAGGATGGACATCATGGGGAGTAGCTAGAGCGGCAGCGGCCAACAGGGACAGATGGAGGCATTCTGTTGAGGCCTTATGCGTCACTTGATGCGAAGAAGTTAGGTAAGGTAAAGGTAATATTAATTATTAATTTTATAATCAATATATCAATCCACTTAAGTAACTGCAGATTTTGGCTGTCCATTGACTGACAGTTTAGCTAGCACATTATTTCTTCTCATGTTTTTCTTTTTTATACTCTGTATATATGTTAATAATTAACAGAAATTTGTAATTTTCTTAGAAATATTCCTAACAATTGAAACTTTCCTTGAAATACTTTCCCTTTCCTTCCAGTTAGGTTGAATTTTTTACCTTGCACCATTTTTCTTTACTATCCCTTTAATATCTATTTTCTTTTTAATATTGTTTATCCTTTTTCTTATTTCATTTTTGATACTTACCTTTACTTTTAGTTTTTTCGTTGTCATTTTCTTTCCACCATTTTACTTCTTTCTTTTTTTTCTTTCCATCCTTTTGTTATTTCTTATTTATTATTTTTCTTTTTTTTTTTCAATTTTTAAAAATCTCTTCTCTTTTTCTTTTATGTCTTCTTTCTTGCATAATAATCCATTGGGACAGTGTAGGTGTGGGTGGGTGGGGGTTTGTTAGGAAATATAAAGGTACCCCCTTTTTTTTTATCACTGTGCTCCAGTGGTTCCAAATTGGGTCCACTGGAACACTGTGTTAAAATATAGACAGGCATCTCCTTTTCTCTCTCCCCCCCCCCCCAAAAAAAATGAGNNNNAAAAATGAGCTCCCGCCCCCAGTCCCCACCCCCATTGAAATTGTCCGAAGTCAATCATGCTCAAGTAGTTAAACATCACCTTATTATCGCCCCACACTTAATCATCAAGCTCCTCAATTCATCTTCGTCAGTCCCCATTTCAATACTCCTGATGTCAGTATGGACCACACCCATAACCATCTAGTTGTAAGCCAAGAATTTAAGCTGTAGCTTTTTCAGATTTAGTTCTTTTCAAGGTGAGAATTGTATTGGGAAGGGTGGGGGCAGGAAGGGACTTTCATAGATTGAGATCTAGACCACATCAGCCCCACCATGGTTGTAGCTGAGGTAAGAAAATTTATGATTATGGCACCTCTAGGTGGCCGGAAATGGCCCCCTTTCTTAAATGGGAATATAATTTTTATTTCTACACTATTTTTTCATAATTTTGAAATATTTAGGGGCCCTGGCCGGCTTTCTCCTCCCTTGAATCCGCCACTAATCTGGTTATGAGCTTTCTTAACACATTTAATTCATTTGCTGCACATAATGATACCCTTCGGCACTGACTTTGATATACGCACTGTGAGGAAATTAATAATATAGACTAGTAAAAAAATTTTAAAAGAGGCCTAGAAATCAAGTTAGGGGGGAGTGGAATGTTAGAAGCAGTCAACATAGCCAGATATCCTAATTAATCCCTTCTGATCCCCCTAAGCCCTGTTGACACTTGATTTTTCGTCTAGTATACAAATGGCGGCCATTTTTCAAAATGGCTGCCAAATTTATCAAAAATGTACATATAATACGGGAAATTAAAGCTGCAGGTATGATTTTGGTGTCTAAACTCATAATTTCTATACAGGCAACAAACCAGACATATAAAAACTACTGTCACTCAAACCAGAACGGAACATAACCGCAAAATATACTTAAAATGTGCATAAAACAAGAATAAGTATATAAACTCACCAAAAGTAGTCGTGTTTGGTATCGTTGGAAAGCTCTTCCGATGCTGATTAATGTGTTGCATTTTACATATCAGAAACGGTGTAGTGTTTCATATATTGTCCCCTAAGTCCAATTATGGCATATCATATTAAACAGGACCCATTTGCGTAACTCATGGGCTATCGGGTTTGGGTGGGGGGGCACGCCTACTACTACCTAGCACATAACTACCAAGCCTTAAGTAACACATGTGCTTTCTGGGCGAAGTCCGAGTCCCAAGTGTGCCCTCGGAGTGGCCACTACTTATACTAACAGTACTACTGATACTCAGCACTGTCCTACAATGCCTTAACAATACGCAACCTTTCCTAAAATTTCCGAAAAAAACCAAATAGTCCAAAATAACACAAACACATTATTTGGAAGATTTATTAGAAGGGTTTCTTTCAACTATGCCCCAGGATACCCCACTGTGGAGGTTTGGCCAGTATTGTAATGCTTGTGTGCCCAAATGAGTCCCGGAAAGGCGATGGGCCCCTGCTTACTACTACCGAGCAATCTAATAATACAATGCTTTTGACAAAATATTTTCTTTTAATTTTTTCAAAAATGTACGAGCCGGCCCCGGACGACTGCATCCCTACTCACCTTAAAATCCGCCTCAGACTTTAAACATGTCAATAAATAAAGAATAAAATACATGGTTATCCATCATAGTAGGCATATTATTAAATATTATACACAGCATGTTCAAGTCGATTAAAATAATGTTATGATAGGCCTACTAATAATTCGGATATTCGGATAATGAACACCTGCAACATCATCAATTGGACTTTAAAGGACAATGGTCATTTTATTCAGATTGGCCTTATGTTTCAGAGCAACATAAATTAAAGTGACACTTTATTAAAAACAATATGTACAATATATTATGGCGAAAGTAAATTTTTGTCCATCTCTGAATTTTGATAGTGTAAATAGAGCCTGTAATAGAGCCTAAATTGGAATGGTACCTTTTAAATTTATAACCAGGGAGCAGAGCAGCTTAGCTCAGTTGCTAAACTGGTGGTAGCCTCTGTGTCCGCTGAAACGTGTGGATCTCTAGGTCTCCGATTCAAATCAAATTAAACTATTCTTTATTGCACCACTCAAAATGAGTTGAATTTTACAAAAGGGTTCAAGCAGGAAAATTTAAACAATCAACATTTAAAAAATTGTCAACAAAAAGGACCCACATCACAATAACAGCAAAAGAAAACAGGTTTACTAGGCAAAAAGGCAACCAATATTAAAATATTATTATTATTATTATTATTATTATTATTATTATTATTATTATTATAGTGAGATTATTATAGTTATTTTAATGAGGCCTACTGACTTAAAAATGAACAAAGCATTCGCCTGTACAGGGAATCCTTTCCAGCCATTTTGGAGGATAAATTCTTTAAGTTTTCTAAGATGGTAATTTGAAGGGGCTTTAGGAAGGAGGTGGTGTATTGAATTCCCAACGCTATTCTCCTTATTGCATTATGGCCTATGTGCACGTTAAAAAATGCAGTATACTAATTGGAAATGCGTAGGAGATTGTTCCCCGATGTAAAATGGCGTTAAGGACTATACACTCTTGTGCGGTGGTCCGCAGGGCCCCAGTCACCTGAGGCACCGAAGGTGCCCATCCCATAGGTCCTCGCTCGGTCACCCTTACCCAAAAGGGCTTTATTGATACATAACAGCATAATGTGTCTCTGAGATCGACTGTAAGACATCCCGTGAAGGTTTAACGGGGGCCCTGTCGGCCTGGGGGCCCCTTAAATTATACTCGCATTTTAAATTTATGAGTGCCATTTCCGGCCACTTTGAGGTACTGGATCAAGAAGGGGCCCCAGTCTCAGAAAGCCACAGGGCCCCGGGTATCGTTAGGCCACTACCTGTGTAGTGCCCAATCACCACCATAAGGACCTCACTGGAAACAAGTATTCTTCCGAATATTGTTGGTTATCATTGGTGTTTACACCTAATATATCCATCTACCCAAGGGACAGATATAGAGAAAGAATTTTGTTTAGAAATGGTGGAGACCACAGACATTAAAAAATAGCTTGTTTTGGAGTAGGCCTAGAGTGACGTCATGCTCCCTTCTTTCTGGTCTTTCTTCTCTCTTTCTTCTTTATTTTTTGGGTGTTGGGATTGACCTGTGTCTCCTGGACCCACCCTGAAACAATTGATTGAATGATTGTTTGATAATGCTTATTAATATTGGCAAAGCTAAGAAAATTCATGTGCATATGCATAGACCTAATATATACTATGTTGCATGCAAATATTCAAATTAATTATGTGTGTGCAAAATATTATTCACAATAATTTAAGTCTTTTCATCCTTAACACTTATCTGTAGGGGGATTACCCACCCTGGTGTCACTTCGTGAGCAAAAATATTTTACTGATGTGCATGGTGCTCCTAACATTGTTTCGGCCCGGGACCCACGACTCATCGTTGCACCACTGAGAGGACCATGCCTATTAATGTTATAACAAATCAATCAGCCAATTAAATATATTATACAGCACGTAACATAACGGTACCATTGTTCATAGTTACAAGTATTTACAGTATGTAGAATCATCAATAAAAAGGAAAACACAAGATACTGTTTGCCTTGGCCACCATGAAGTAACAATGGGGCCCCTGGTCTATCGGGGTTCATTTGGAGTCGGAAGAACTAAGCGTTTGCCGAGAAAGCACACAGGTATACATATCTGGTCAAACCTCCATAGTAAAATGATGGGTCATAGTTGGACTGACCCCCTTCTAATAAATCTGCCAAAGAGTGTTTGTGGGATTTTGTTCTATTTGATTTTTTTTTTAAATTATAGAAAAAGTTACCGTATTGTCAAGGCGTTTTAGTAGAGTGATGGGCAGGAGTAAGAAGGGCTCGGCCCCCCGTGGCCTCTCAAGTACCCATTTGAACTGGGACTTGGCCCAGAAATCACATGCGTTATACATGACTAAGGCTTGATAGTAAAATGCTAGTTACTAGTATGAGATAGCAAAGCAAAGGGTTCTTAAATTATTTATTGCCACTGAAGCCCATGAGATGAAGTGAGTGATTGTAATGGGTTTCTTGTTTACATTCCCATGGCTATAGCTGGGTTCACGTCGAACTTTTATCTAGATATACATCCACTTAACTAGTTAAAAGTTCGACGTGAACCACTCAATTATAGCTAGTTAAAGGAATTAAGTCACTTAAGTTAAGTGACTTAACTTTACTAGAATAACGGTAAATTAACTTGCTTAACGGTAAAGTCGGCTCGGATTAAAAGGACACGATTACGTAACGTAGGCATCTAAACCAGCTTTGTTGTATTGTACCACCATTATCATCTTCTGGTTGGCAACAACGTACTTCAACAATGCTAACAACAGCATCGAAGTAGTCTCATTAGTCTGGTTTTCAGAAATTATTTGTAATATTTTGGGTAAACACCCAGCAAACGTCCGTTTTACGAATAGTCGATATTACCAATGACCTTTGGCCTTTGCATCATCGACCAAGTAATAACGTTAAAAAGTCCGATTGCGTACGTTTTTTGCGTAAGTGATAATGTATATTTTTCTTAATAATAAAATCAGATTTGTTGTATTTATTTATTGACAATTCAATCTTTTCTATTTCTGCTATAATAGTCGCTATTAATTCAATTTCAACAAACTACCACCAACGCCAGTCGTTAAAATGAGCGCACATGTTTACGATGACGAAATAAAAAACTAGATGTGTATAAGAGACAGGGACAGTGTATTGCCTTCTTCCGCAGACATAGCTCTTAAATCATTTTAAAGTTGTACCCCTGACACCATAAGGTTCAAGCTTTCTTTTTAATTCTGGTGCGTGTTCACTGTTAAAACAATCAAAGTGGATTAAATGATAAAAAATGCTCCCTGCTGCTTACACATTCTGCCTTTGCTCCTCCAAAAACACTGCAGCCTGGTTCACGTCGAACTTTTATCTAGATATACATCCACTTAACTAGTTAAAAGTTCGACGTGAACCACTCAATTATAGCTAGTTAAAGGAATTAAGTCACTTAAGTTAAGTGAGGGTATATCTAGATAAAGTTTGACGTGAACCAGGCTTATATGTTGCTGGCCAGGACTCTCTTGTTAACTCCCAATGGACTCTTAAAACCAATTAAAGTTAAGTTTATGGAGCTGCTAACAGCTCCCTCTGGACCATTTGACAGCTCACTCTCAACTACCAGACAGCTCACTATATGGACCATTTCTGCTAATGGGGGCTTTTGCCTCATGGGATTGCTTCTAACATTCCACTCCCCCTAACTCATTTTTTTCTTTTTTTTTTCTAGTCTAATAAAGCAGTGAAAACATGCAAAATTATTAATTTGCAGAGATGGGTTAATTTCCGGGAGATTCTTGCTTGCTTGCGGGATGCCGTCCCAATTTCCCGGAGATTCCCTCGAGGTCTGGGAGACTTGGGACCCCTGTTATTTTCTAAAGATTTTTTACATAGGTTAATTCCTGTGTTTGATATGCAGCAAATTGTTAGAAAAATTTTTCTTCTGTGTTCAATTAAATGTCACATCACCATGTCGATAAAATTAATTCCTTCTTTCTCTTAGAAATTCCCTTGAAATCACATATCTCAATCTGGCTGAACTCATCACTTTCATGCAACTCTGCTACATTGTCACGGACTATAGTTAAGCAAGCACTTTGTGAGTGTGAATGAGTTGACTAAATTCCTTTTGATGTAATCCTAGCTGTATTATAATTAGCTAACATTGTAATTGCATAAATAATGTTAAATGCATCCTATGGAAACTTTTGTTGCAAAAATAAATTGAATCTTAAATCTAAATGTTTTCTAACTCATATTTTATTTTTGTTAATGAACCATACTTTCTTCTACTCCTGCATTTGATTACGTTAATGCCTTCTCATATCTTATGGGGGTAAAAGTAGGGTTAATCTAACTGCGAGGGGAAATATGTCTAGGGTAAAAGATATTACTAATGGGACATAATCATTATTCAAGATTAATTGGCCCTTGATGGATATTTTCCTCATACCCAATGTGAACATAATGAATTTAACACTCGGTACCTTTTTAAATCATACTTGGTTATTATATTGTTGATGGATTTTATAGAAAGTGTATGTTTTACGAGGTAAGCTCCATTGTAAACTCATGTAAACCACCTTTGCTTTCTTAAGAACATGGAAAAAGGATACTCCAGTATCCCTTAGCCATAGGAAATTTATTAAATCCAGTGAGGTATACACTCAATTTTATTTTCTTGAGTATGTTTTCTTTTCCTTTTTAATACAATTATGGAATCAACATTAAGAGATATAATATAACCGATTTGAAAATATTTTTGTAAAAAAAGTAGTGACTGTTCTAAAAATAATTTTATTTTCTTAATTGAGATTGTCACTTTTTTTATACTATGTAATAATGTCAATAAATTAGTTAATAAGGTCAGTGCAGTATGTAATAAGGTCAATAATAAACATTTAAATTATTTGTATTTTTTCCTTGAGTCATAAAGCGTCTAATTTTCTAGTATGACTACCCAGACATTAAGTTACTCTTGTTATTTTACCTAGCTCGTTTAAAATCGTTTACGAAAATGTTTTTGACAAAAAATATATCCTTATATAATGTGATAATACAAATTAACATTAAAGTCTGTTTAGCAACTGAATGAGTGTTTGTGGTGTAATGCTTCTATCAGTAGACACTTTCAATATCTGCTCCTTCAAAGCTAAATTCCTGTGTAGTGGATAGACACTAAATGGGTGTGACTGACATACTGTACATGTTTACAACAAAATCAAATTGAACAATAAATTAATGATACCGGTAGTAGGACTTGGTGTTGAGAGTTGTCAAACACCTCTTCTCCCAGCCTCGGTGGAAGGACACCCAATATTCACATCCCATCAACATCCACGTCTTTTATGAGATGCTGTTAATGCGTTGAAACGAAATTGCTATTCCTAAATAAGACTGTTTAAACGATATTTAAGTGGTATCAGGCCTGCTTTTCAAAGTTAAAGGTTGAAATTCATTTTCAGAGAAAGTAAAAATAAGATAAGAATTATATTTTATCATTTATTAAAAGTATGTCTACCCAAAGAGCTAAATTGAAAAAGCTATTGTTTTTAAGGTACATAAACATATTATATATGATTTATAAATTTTGCCCAGGTTAGCAAGCAATTTATATTTTTTGAAAATGAAACAAATAGTGGAGGAAACATAAATCAGAATCTCGTGCAAAATTTGTGTGCTGCAGTTGTTTTAGGCACTATTTTTACTTTCTATTGTGTGTACACATTGCATTTTATAATAAAAAGTGGACTGCTGTATATGAGGTAACAGAAGTGTCCCACTGCATCAGAATCGAAAGTATAAAGAGGTTTTGATGAGGGATCAAATTAAACTTACATTCCCAACCTCAAAATAATTCCTTTAATTGATGTTAAATCTTAATTATTCCTTTTACGGAGGTGTCAACCACATGTTCGTATTTAGTGTTCACTTTTTTTCTTTATTGTTATCATTTCTGTAGGCCAAGGAATTCAATAATTACTGTATATATCTTTATATTTAAACAGTTTTATTGAAGAACATGCTACTTGACACACATGAAATTTGGTTTCAGATGCTTTTGACAATAAGAAATTTGTTATTTGCAATTTGTTTATTGTCATCCTCATTTCTATATAAGGCCAAGTATTTGACCTCATGAAATCAGTAATTACTGTAAAATTTTTTTAAAATTTAAACTCAATTTGTTGCTTAGAACATACAACTTGTTGCACAAGAAAATTAGTTTCCAGATGCTTTTGACAGTAAATGGAACATATGTGTGTACTAGAAAACACCAAATTACTGGAAAATAAATTTTTATTTTTATAATCCCTGTAGTGCTTTACACTTACTATATAATTTCTTTGTTTATTGACGTAAGCTTTCTCGTGAAAATTTGAACAAGGAACTTAAACTTGAACATTGAAGTATATTCCTTGCTTATTAAATACATAAATAATGCTATTCCTACACTTTGAAATTTACCCATACATTTTTACTAGATAATTGAGTGTGTTTGAAATTTAGAGAAAATTAACTGAATTGTTTTTATCTGTGTCATACTGGAAGAGTTTTTTTTTTTTTTTTTTTCTATAAACATTAATTTTTAGTGTTCTTGTAAACAACACTATTTTGTGGTTTGGCAACTTATCCCAAGTCAATGAAAATGCATAGAATCATGAAATATGCTCTTAAAATTATTGTATCTTGAGTTGGCAGCATTGATGACACATACAAAGTATGCTAATGAAATTTGACGACATTTAAAGACACATTTCATCGCATATACAACGAATACATTTTCTACAGGTTTGGTCGTCTACATCCTCAGAACTGCAACACATGGAGATTATTAATAAATCCTTTATTTATAACTTGCTATTTATCTTTAATTTTAAAACAATAGTTATATTCACCAATTTCAATACTGTACCTTTATGTTGTATTTTCAGATTTTTCCTTTTATATGAACTTTTTATATACAGTATAATGTGCTCATTTGGCATTAGGATGTTAAACTTTATCAAATTATATCTTGTATGGTGTAATTTAATATTTTGACATTTTCTATATTTTCTTAATGTTTAAACTAAAAATTATGAATATCCAAGTGATTTAAATTTACAGGAAAGAGAAAATACTTTTAGATCCTATCACTTAACCCTTGATTTAGAAAAGATGTCCTTGTCCAAGTTTACGGATAATTTGGCAGTTTGCAACGCTTGTCAATCCAATTATAATTGTGTAGATCTTTTCACAAGACTGTTCAAACGTGATAATCTGCCACACAAGGTGTGCAGGCCTACATGTTTTTGTGTCTGCTGACATTGTTTTTCACATTTCTTCTGATGTTATCAATGCTTAAGTAAGTGATTAATTGCTTAGTAAACTTTACTTGCCAACATGCATAGTGTAAATTAGATTCATATTTCCTTAGTTTTTCCTATAATTTTTTGTTTGGCTCGTTAAAAAAATTCATCCCCATATGAGGCATGCCATCCCAGTGTGCTGTCGCTATGTTAAACTGCGTAGCATAAGAATGTTGCAGTACTGTATACTTTAGTATAGAGAAGATGTAATACTTTTACTTCCAGTATGACCCATCATTTTAAAGCTTACAGTATGGAAAATAATTTTTGGTCACTGGGGATGGCTAGCCCCATATGCATCATAGATGGTCTTTAAAGGTTCTATTTTATTGAATGTTACTGTACTTTGAAAGTTATGCCATATTTGAATTGCTTAGTGCACATGGATTTGAGTACATTAACGTAGTTTCTATTCAAAACCATCGGCCTTTCACGCCAAAATCGGTCCAGGGGAAGGATTTTGGCTGCTAAAATTTGTCCGGGGGGGGCAGGCCAAAATCTGTTTTGGCTTAGCCTAAATCGTTCCGCTTACGCCTGCTACAGGTAAATCAACCAATTACAGCACAGTGAGTGGTTACTAATCGGTCCGCATAGGTTTTTTTTTTTTTTTTTGAGGGAAAAGCTTTTGGAGGGAAAATTGAAATTGAACGACCAATCAGAATGAATGTGATGGCTTATCTGAATCACCTTAGTATTACAGTAGATGAATTTCACAGTTTACTTTATTAAATAGGAAAGAAGATCTTTGAAATGGGGGAACAGAAAAGGTTGACATGCTAACTTCAATTTTATTGTCTTTCTAAAAGATGTCCACAGATATGTTCTGCTTTTTATTTTAATCATATTCTTAACTTACGTATGTTGATGATTATTATATGTATATATTATATGTAGTTTGAGTTTATGATTCTTAATAAGTTTAGACTACATCCCCTCTTATTAAGCTAAATGTCGAAACCCCACCCACCATATATACTGTCTCTTATACACATCTAGATGTGTATAAGAGACAGGCATATATACCTGGCAACTTATTACCTTCTCTCCGGAGTTTTTTGTTTTTACTATTTTGTTTGCCAATGCAGCCTTCCAGTTTTTTATATATATTTTCTATCATCATTTGCTGCAAGCACCGGACTTCTACTCTTTGTTTTGACTATTACCGGTACTCTATGGAAGACCCTAAAAAACTTCTACTTCAGCTTCAACATCTATGTGAAGACTTCAAAATGTATCCTGCAACTTTAGAACATTTCGCTTGCCAGTTTGGAGTAGCCATGTTTAATAAGACCAGATTCTGTAATCATGTTAACTTCATTTCTACGTGCCTTAAATCTAACATCATTCCAAAATTATTTTGATCAAATTGGAGGCCGTCTATTGCCAATGTTCACTCTGATATTGTGTCCAAACCTATTATAGACTGCTCAAGAAGAATTATGCGATCCAGTTTATGCTCTTTTCAAGCCTCTTGCCAAATTAATAGTGACAAGATGGAACAATTTCGCAATTTACTTAAAGCCTCCTGTAGTACCACTGAATTTAACTACATATGTCATGTTGTCCATATGCTGAACAGAAAATCTTATGACTGTCTTACCACTGCTAAGAAAACTAAACTCGATAAGCTGAAACGTGCAAGGAAGTTGTCTACCGCTACTAAAACCCCACCTGATACATCTAAGCTAGTTGTGACCATTCCATCGGATCTTGAACTTACTGCTGAAGAGAGGTCTGTGCTCTCTACAGGTCTGTCATTTGTTCCTAAACGCGAGACTATTGATGAATTTCAAGTTAAGTATGATCTGGAACAGTACTACCGTAAACTGCGATTTAAAGCACACTTTCATAGCCAGGACACTCTAACTAATAAAACGGATGAATTCACTTGCCTAGTTTCCAATAACTCCAATTGGACTCCACCACTAGGAGTCAGTGTCAGTACCAACATTAAGAACTTGATAAAAGAAGGTGAGCTGCCTCCTAATGCCAAGTGCCTGATCAATTCTAACCCCACTTGCGCACGCTTCTACATGCTACCGAAAATACATAAGACCGATACTCCTGGTTGACCTATTGTGTCCTGCTGTAATTGCCCCACTGTTATCATCAGCGAGTTTTTGGATAATGTTCTTAGCCCTATGGTTCAGCGACTGCCTACGTACATTAAAGACAGCAAGTAAGCACTCCTGCTATTTGATCAATTTCAATTTCCTGGCGACCACCGTCTTATATTTACTATGGATGTTACATCTTTATATACCAGCATACACATATCGGATGGCCTTACTGCTCTTAAGTACTTTTTGGAGTCAGATAATCCTACATCTACTCTCATCCGCCTTGCTGAATTAGTTTTGACCACCGCTTCGTTCACCTTTAATGGATCATATTACCGAAAACTTACTGGAGTCAGTATGGGTACTCGCATGGGACCCAGTTTTGCATGTTTGTTTATGGGTTATCTCAAATATTCAATGAATACGACGGTACCAAACCTTTGCTTTTCAAACGCTACATCCACGATTGTGTGGGAGCTGCATCTTGCTCATATGACGAGCTAACCAATTTCATTAATTACATGAATTCCTTTCACCCAGCTATCAAGTTCACCCACAAGATCTCATACACCAGTGTCACATTTTTGGATACAAATGTTAGCATCAAGGGCTCTACACTATCAACTTCCGTCTACTATAAACCTACTGATGCATACACATATTTGAATTATGAGTCATCACACCCACCCAAATGCAAAGACTCTATCCCTTACTCACAATTAGTTTGACTCAGAAGAATCTGCAAACAAGACGACGACTTTAAAACACGCACCAAAGAAATGATGTCCTTCTTTTCCAATAGAGGATATCCCACCAACATCACAGACGGCTGCCTCAACAAAATTGCACTCCAACCCCGGGAAAGCGCTGCATCTACCGATAGAATATCGCTAGTCCTCACCTATCACCCAATAACGAAACAAGTAATAATCAGGAACTTTGAGATTTTATCATCAGACCAAGCCACAAGTAATGTGTTCACATCACCACCTATGCACGTCTACCGCCGAGATAAAAATTTTAAGGACACTCTTGTTCATTCCAATGTTAAATCCACACATAACCCACCTCCTATTGGATCTACTACTGCGTGTAACCGACCACGATGCAAGACTTGCGCTCATGTTTAATCCACCGACATCATCCACAGACCAGCTAGTACCTTCAAAATAAGAGACTCTTTTCATGTATTTCTTGTAACATTGTTTATGCCATTATTTGTACCAAATGTAGACTATTATATGTTGGAGAGACCAAACGGCGTATGAGCGACCGCTTCACTACGATCTATCAAACTCAAACTACCTGGTCTTCCAGTTGCCACTCACTTTTCCACTAATAACCACTCTCTGAAGGACATTCAAATATACCGGACTGACTTTGTGCAATGGATCGGATAACATGAGGAGAAAAACAGAAGAACGTATTATATATAAGCTTGGCACCCTTGCACCCAATGGACTCAATATATCATTTAAATCTTTTAGAAACTAATATTTATTAGAGGCCATTTATACTCATTATGATTATTTTATTCGATTTATGATTTTTATAGGCTCTCTTTATATTTCTATACTGACTATTATGAGTATCATTCGTATGATTTCTTATAGTTATATTTGATTTATGAATTTTATAGGCTCTCCTTATATTTTTATTGCTGTCTTATTTATTATATCAGTTATACTATATTTAATTATACATTGCTGTGTTATACTGTTATTATTCATTTTGGCGCCATTTTGGCTATGCTTTGGTTTTAGTGTTTTTTGGTGAAGGTTTCCTCCCTACATTGTTCTATTGTTTTATGCTTTGTTTTATTTTCTGGCTTTTCATTGGCCACTACGTATTGTTCTGCCACCTCATTGGTGCATTCCATAGTTTTTTAAGCCATGTTTTGAGCCTTCTATTTACTATATATATTTTGCTCTCATCATATTTTTCTTCAGCTTGACAAAGATTGATAACCGAAAACGTTCACTAATAAATAAATATATACCTGGCAACTTATTACCTTCTCTCCGGAGTTTTTTGTTTTTACTA
>NW_022706011.1:0-1985 GCF_011630105.1 Anneissia japonica
CATTTCCTCTTCCACCACATTTAGCCAAGTTTTTCTCGGTCTTCCCCGTCCTCTACTTCCGACTACACTCATTTCCAACACTCCTCTCACCCAGTCACTTTCATCCTTCCTCAACACATGACCCAACCATCTCAACCTGTTTCTCTTCACAACCTCCATCACAGACTCTATTCCCATCATCTTCCGCAAGTCATCATTTGTCTTCCTCTCTCTCAACGATACTCCACACATCCACCGAACCATTCGCATTTCCACCCTTTCCAGCCTTTGTTGCTGCTCCATGTTCAGTACCCATGTCTCACTCCCATAAATCATCGTACTCCTCACACATGTAGCATACACCTTTCCCTTCAGCTTCAACGACACTCCCCTCTTTGTCAGCACGCCACTCAGTTCCCGAAACTTCTTCCATGCACATCTCACTCTAGCAACCGTCGAAGAGTCTGATCCACCTTCTCCATTCAGCATGTCTCCGAGATAGCAAAATGTTTTCACCCCTTCCAGCTTCACACCATCTCCAAGATCCAACTCAACAATTCCTTCATCTGCTGCTCCCTCGATGCACACCTTACACTTGAATGTAGCTGCCACACTGGTTAATGACCCTCTCACCCCACTACATTTTCGATGAACCCATTCAGCACACATTGTACACTGAATGGAGTTCACTCCGACACCCTTCCTGCACACAGCACACGGCCACTTCCCAGTCCTTTCCACCTCACCACATGCTTTACCACTTGCCATCACCTTCGTCTTTCCGATATTCACCTTCAAACCTTTTGCCTCCATACATTCCTTCCACTTGTTCATCTTCTCCTTCAGTCCATCCATACTCTCTGCAATCAACACCAGATCATCTGCATACAGCAGCTCCCACGGTAAACCCTCCTTTACCCTCCGAGCCAGCACCTCCATCACAACTACAAATAGAAGTGGACTTAGTACCGACCCCTGGTGCACTCCTACCCTCACCTCAAACTCACCACTGTTCCCATCCTTCGTCCTTACAGCTGTGCGTGCTCTCTCGTACATGGCCATCACTACTCTGATCAACCATTCCTCCACTCCTAACTTCCTCAATGCCCATGTCATAACTTCACGTGGAACCCTATCAAATGCTTTCTCCAGATCAACAAACCCAAAAAACAACTTCTTCCTCTTCTCCATGTACTTCTCCTGCAACTGCCTTACAATAAAAATTGCATCTGTCGTTCCTCTTCCTGGCATAAATCCAAACTGCATTTCGTCAATCTTTACCTTCTTCCTTATCCTCTTCTCCAACACCCTTTCCAATACCTTCATTCCATGCTCCAATAACTTTATTGCTCTATAGGAGCCACAGTCCAGAGGGTCACCTTTCCCCTTGTACAGAGGGACGAGGGTACTCAGTTCCCAATCCACTGGAATGCGGCCTTCTTTCACCACCAGATTACAGATCTCTGTCATTCTCTTCACACCCCAACTTCCCGCTGCCTTCAACATATCTCCCACAACTCCCGTCGGCCCTCCTGCTTTTCTACTCTTCATTGCTCTTATAGCTTCCTCAACTTCCTTCTCAGTTATCTTCTCTGCTGGTCCTAAAACTGGGTTACTCTCGATGTTTCTATCCCATTCATTTTCTACATTCAACAGCCTTTCCATATATCTCTTCCATCTTCCTTTAATTCCATCTGAATCCACAACAATTTGTCCCACTTCATCCTTCAAGCAACTCACCCCCGTCACATCAAATCTCTCTCTCGCTATCTGCTTTGCAATCCTGAATACCGCTCTCTTACCCTCCTCCGAATCCAAGCGTTCTCCAAACATTTTCCTATGGGACTTTCATGTGCAGCCTCTTCTTCCACCGTATCCTTTGCCTTTTGCCATTCCTTGAACTTCTTCCTCTTCTCTTCAATCGTCTTTCCAACTTCATCATCCCACCACCATGTTTCCGAGTGCCTCGGTGGTCCTTTTGTCCATCCACATACCTCACCAACGGC
>NW_022706012.1:0-657 GCF_011630105.1 Anneissia japonica
TATTTCTACCATGTGTTTGGTAGTACATACCACGCTGTAAGTAGCTATTTTTATTTTCGGGTAGATTTACAGGACAATATATGAAAAACTACACAGTTTCTGACATGTATATACCGGAAAACATAACTCATCATTGGCAGAGCTTTAAAATGATACCAACCACAACAACTTTTGGTAAGTTTGATTTTTTGACCTTTTGACCTTTTGTGTCATGTGACTTTATATATTGGTCTATATCGCTGTAAATTTGTATTATGTTGTTTAGGTGTAATGACAATAAATGATCAGTGTATAATTCCCTTTCCATTGACACCAACTATGACCATGTTTTATGTGGTGCGTCAGCCATCTTGAAATTCAAAATGGCGGCCGATGACGTTGAGAAAAAAATGGCACCTAACTTTTTTTCAGCGCAGTAAAAATGATAAAATTAGTCAATAAAATCTATTTTTGCACAAAAATCTATCTGGATTACATAGAAAACTGTACTAGTAGCTTATACTCGTTCCTATTTTATGTAGGCCCTACATTTTAAAGCCCCATTTCCGGCAAAATTTCAATTTTTAAGAAAAATCTAATTTTTGTATAATGTTATAAAGATTTATAAATATAATACGGAATTGCTAGTTTAACTGAATTTAGACATTCCTAAGAATG
>NW_022706012.1:686-993 GCF_011630105.1 Anneissia japonica
AAATTTGATTTTTTGTGTTCCACACAAAAAATAAATGCGGATGAATTTTTCATGTTGATTTTGCGATAGGTCGTGAGAAGAAATATCGTAGGCGCCGAAAACATTAGCCTATCCAACGCTGCTGGCCAGGCCTAGCCTTACCTCGATTTTAGGTTCTGTTATCACACATAAAAACGGCCGACATGATATTTTCCGTTGCTAGTATTGACGCTTGTGAAATATAATATTTCATAGGAATTATGTCAAATTTGTTAAAAAACTGATTCTGACTGAGATTTTGACACTTAAACAAACATATCTCAGCCTA
>NW_022706013.1:0-1155 GCF_011630105.1 Anneissia japonica
TAATGTTGTAAATATATAAATAAATGTTAAACGTTAAAAAAGAAGAATCTGCGAGTGTGAAGAAAAATATGCAGACGCCCAATTAGGCAATTGAGGCTTTGTTGGAAATTCAAATCTAATTAGAGCATCTAATGAATATGCGTATTAGACAGCACTAGTTTTTGATGCATGGCCAATAACAGATATCAATATGAAAAGCTTTCTTCTTATCAGCAATTGAAGACAAGACGAAATTCTAGAAAAACTATGTATTAAAAGAAACTGGGTGTGTGAATATGTTTCACTAATTGGATGGCTAAACCCAATTAAGCATAATACAAACCATGATATTCATGTGAATTCAGACGAGTGTATCCTAATTAACAACATAGCCAATATGAAAAAATATGTATTTATTCAAGTTTTATTAAAAAACAGTTTTATTCAACCACAAACACTGTGTAAATGGGAAGTGGTATTTGGGAGCGAAAAGTGAAAAAAAAAATAAATAGCAAATATGCACAATTAAATTATAAATGTTTACACAAAGTTGTTCCTACCAATATGCAATTATATAATTGGAAGCTGAAAATAGTAATAAAGGTAATAAATGTGGTGTTGAAAAATGAAAAACATGTTGTTTTTTTTTAAATAAAACGTAATAATATATTATGGAAAAATATAAACAGTGTATTTAACAATTTGACAACAGCAGTAGATCTTTTAAAGAACTCCTCCTGGGTTACGACTGCAAAATTAAGAAGCAAATATATTCCATTGCAGTTTACGCTATTGGCAATACTAAAATCTTAACAGAGCTAAGCAAGCCAGTATGGACGACTCGTGGATAGCATTTTAAGTAAAGGATATGAACGAAATAGGCTTATTATAAAATTTTATGTTTTAGAACTGTTTCATAATTATTGTGCCCTTTTGTTTCTATTATTAAAAATGTATAATAGAGACCTCGTTTATCTGCGCTATATAAATTCATTTATTATTATTATTATTAATATTATTATAAAGATTATTATCATGATCATTATTTAAATCAAGTTGCTACTTAGCACTTGGAACACAAATAAAAAGTAAATAAATATATATATATATATATATATATATATTTTTATATATATACATTCATATATATTTATACATTCATATATATATATATAT
>NW_022706014.1:0-2302 GCF_011630105.1 Anneissia japonica
GTGTTCTAGACCTGAGGCGTTTTGGGTGATCAATTTTTTCTTTTTCTTTCTTTTCTTTTTTTCCTTTTTTTTTTTTGGCCATGGGAATGAAATTTGTAGATTTGCGTCCACCGCCCACATGCCTAAAAAGCTACTGCACGAAAATTTTCATTATTTTGAAAAGCTCATTATTTTGAAAAAAAATATACTTCGTTTTAAAAAACGGACTTTCTAAGTCGTAAACAGACAGAAAAATGATTTATTCATCACTAATCACTCGTCGTGAACACCGAGCGAAAGCAGGCCTGGCCACATCGCACCATGATCGCTGATCACTGCTGAGGTCGTTTACGGGTCAAATCTATCTTTCTGACCAATAGGAAATCTCGTATGTTTAAAGAGGTCTTAAATGTAGAAAAGGATCTGTTTTATAGGCTAGTGTACATTTATGACTGTAAGCATTGTTTCTTGAGAATAAATGTAAAATTACCAATGTCGCTGCTTGTGGACAGCATTTATAAAATAATAATGAATAATGAATAATGAAAAAATGCCTGTGTTTTCAAAATTTCGGACACAAATCTACAACTCTCATTCGCGTGGCCTTTTCTAAAAGTGGGGGCCGGGGCAAACCTGGCACCCCTAAATCCACCCCGGCTATAAAAATGTAGTATTTTTATTTATTATTATTGTATTTCACAAATTTGGCCCTTGCCAAACTTGACCCTTGATAATAAGTTTTTCCTTAAACTTGTTAATTGTTATTATCAATATTTTTATGATTATTGAACTTGATCTTTTAAAATTCAATAAAGGTTTCAATTTGGTTTTTTTTTTAAGATTTCATCACAAATTGCTAAGCTTCATTTACTTTTTTAGGAGTTATGGAGTAACGTTTGGGAGCTGGTCTACAGCATCCGTGGCCTATTCTACAGGAGATTAACTATGGCAGATCAGAAGTCAGAGCAGAAGAACACAAGTGACCAGATTATAGAAAGGCTCCCTCTAGAACATCCACTGCCGAAGGAGATCCAGAGGCTGCCGAAAGATGACACAGTCTGCAAATTCTGTGGGATTAGTTACTTCATACATCATGAGGTCAAAGCATTGGAGGAAAAGGTCAGGTAACAGTGGGTACTCCAGAATTCAAAGTAAAAGGGTCCCAGGGAGTGAACTTTATAGATGGAGGTTCCAGACCACCTCAGCCCCAACATACAGTAGTTGAGTTTGATGTACAAAATCTTACAGTATGTCTGGCACCTCTAGATGGCTGGAAATGGTTTTTACAGTTACTTAGATTGAATGCAATTTCTGTTTCCCTCTGTATTTTCCATTTTCAACAAATTAGGGATACCATATCTCTAGGATTATTTTTGTTGTAGGATAATAAATAAATGTAGGTTTGTGGTACAAGTCTCTGGTATTAATCATTTGAATTGTTTATGAAATTTCAGGTCATATCATTAGAAAAGGACTTGGTTGATTATCAAGCAGCTATTGAAAGGGAAGTGACTTTAAAAAATGAAATCAAAAGCTGTCAAGAAAAACTTGCAAAAAATCAAGCCTTGATTAAAAACAAAGAAGAAGAGTAAGATTTAATACTTGATACTTTAAAATACACTGTTATTCATCCCACAAGAAGCAATTCATATTATGTTAACCCTTTCCAGTCGTATGGCGTCACAACGATGCCCTCTTTGACCATACTTTATAGCGAAGGGCTTCGTACGTATGCCCTGTATAGATTTCATGTAATTATTTTATAGCTAGGCTGCCCTCTATAGAATTTTTTGAGAGTGATATAGGTATATTTCTGTAGAGGGCCTCCTGTATTCAGACCAAATAAAATGCCTGCGCCCAGTAGAAACCCGACATTTAGTGTAGATGATGTAATTTCTTAGCTTTGGTATAGCCTCAGGCAATGGTAATGGGGCAGACTGGAAAGGGTTAAAACTATCAAATTTAATTATGTACTGTATTGTAAATGATTTAATATACAATGCCTCTTAAGTCACCCGTAAGTCACAGGAGTCTTCCGGAAATCGGGACGGATTCCCGCACATGCACAGATTTTCTAGGAAATGACCCATCTTTCGCAAATTCATAATATTTGAACATTTTTACTACTATACTTATCAATTGTCTCCAATACCATGTGCAGAAAAATATAAGGTGTGTTAAGCTCATTTAAACAGATATTCCAGAAGTAACACTTGTAATACAGTAAGTGCTTTCCTTGAATAAACACTGCTCTCAAATAACAAGTTTTTCGGCTACATACTGCTCATGAATTAGTGCCATGGCTGTTATGTGAGATAAATAT
>NW_022706015.1:0-851 GCF_011630105.1 Anneissia japonica
CCAGGAAGAAAATCTGGCCGCCGTCGTTTCCTTTCTTCAATTTCATGTAGAACGAGATGCGCAGAGTGTGGCGGACGTCCATGCTTTTGTGAGTCAGTGACACTCGGACGCCGGTCACGTTGCTTAAACGGAAGGACAGCATTTCGGGTACCATCATCGTTTCGTCCGTCATTTCTAGATTCGCGTTCGTCGCGCGCTCGTTGTTGTTTTCGACGGCGTCGGCGTCGTATTGGTGACATCTTTCCGTGGAGGGTGGCAGTTCCACGTCGACCGAATTCACTGTTATCCCTCGCATGCAGCCGACGATAGAGTTCATGCTCGCTGAGTGTCTGGAACCTACGGATATCGCACCCGAGAACATCGAGTCTCAATCGATCTCTGTTAGGGTGCCGGCAATCCCGTTCACGTCCAGCCGTGCGAAGCCGCCGATCTTTCGAATGTCCACGTCGTACCAGACGCCCGTCTTCAGCGTTTTCGCGTTTCTCAGGATAGCTAACTTTCGCGAAACCAGCAACGTGACCACCATCTTCGAGTTGATCACGGACACGTGAACGTAGCTATGCTGCCCGTTCGCGTTCAGAACGTGGCTGGTTCCGGTTTTGTCTAGTTTCAACGCGAACGAGATTTTTAGATCTCGGGAGGTGTGAAACGGTGGTACGTTGAAATTGAATTTGCTATCTTTTTCGAATCTGTACGTTCGGAGCTTTTTTTTCGCTGGAAAACGGGATCGAATACCGACAGATTGGCAGGGTTTCGCCGAAGAAGGCACTATCGCGATTCCGTTGTCGGTAGGGTCTCTCAATCGACCGACGAACGACGGAGCGTTCGACGCTCCAAGCAACAGGGTACCT
>NW_022706016.1:0-2822 GCF_011630105.1 Anneissia japonica
TGCTTGCTTTCCGCTTTCAGTTCCTTCATGACGTCAGCTAGAAACAAAACCACGTAAGTTATCAAAGTTTTAAATAAGACTTGGTGAGTTAAAGACATTTTACTATAAATATAATACTAGATTTGCTGCCAAAAAATTATGGGTTATGCGAAGACATAGACACATTAAATTGAAACATTTTCAGCTGAAAGCCAGACACAGTTGAAATGAAGAAAACTAATACTTCCAGGTTGTAATAGCTGAAGTACAAATGTTTTGATAGTACTGTATACTTTTTAACATGAAACTGTGATAACGCACGCATTACAAAAGTAAACTGACGCACATGCCACACTTTAATTGGGTGATTAATGGTTTATGCGAACACACAGACATATTCAATTGAAAAGAAAAATGTTTTCTCATGGTTTTCAGGTGAAAGTTAAACACATTGAAAAATAACACTTTCAGGTTGTCATACCTGAAGTACAAATATTTTGATAGTGTACTTTGTAACATGAAACATCGATAACGCACACATTACAAATGTTAACTGACGGAAATGCCACAATTTAATTGTACTTTTGTGTACTGTAATTTGATTTCTTATTGGAGGGGACTTTCAAACAAACTTTTAACATCATAATAATGTAAATGTATAACTCTTTATAATCGCTTCTATATAATTTTATAAACTTTTTTAGGATTCACTACTAGTGGAATAATATATAAATAATTTCTTTAGTCTTTAGTCTTTAGTTTAAATAATCCCTTTGCAGCTGATACTCAGCTAAACTGCAATGATTTTGGATTTGTTGTCATGAGTTTAGATTTCAATTACAAATTTCATACGGGTTTCATTTCATACACAAAATACAAACATCAGAATTACAAGAAAAAACAAAGAACAAAAACGAAGAGAGTCTATTTCCTGTTTCTCCCTTTTGTTTTTTTTTTCTATAAGGTCTATATATTTTGTTCTTAAATTATATTATTCTATAAAAAATAAAAACCTAACACTTAGGCTGCATTCTATCACCAACAATCTTTAACTCTACTCCGAAATGATAATGCGAAATGCAATTACTGAATTAAATGTCAGTGTTAAAATTGGTGGACGCTACATTTCAAATCTCAGATATGCCGATGATGTGGCCATCACCACGGAGAGATTAAAACAGACCTGCAAACCATTCTCCATGAAAATCAATAATAAATGCGCTTTTTGATCTCCATATTAATTTAAGAAAACAAAGGTTATGTTCCGATAAAAAAACACAGAAAATAGACATCAAGATAAAGAAAGAACAAATTGAGCACGCCAACAACTTCATTTACTTGGATGCAGTGGCGTATTTAGTCTTGAATTGAGGGAGGGGGATAATGGAGGGGGCGCGAAAAGATGGAGTGCTTTGCTTCTGTCTCTTATACACATCTACCCCGGGTAAGCAAAGCAACCCCTCCCGTCTGGAAAGACGATAAATTTTGTCGGGGAACAAACAAATAAAAAAAATATTTACATGTAATATTCGTTTAGCCACCATATTGTTTGTGTTAACTTTTCATCGCAACAACAACAATAACAACAACAATAATAATAATAATAATAATAATAATAATAATAATAATGATGATGATAATAATAATAATAATAATAATAATAATAATAATAATAATAATAATAATAATAATAATAATAATAATAATAATTCAATGAGACTAATTAAAAATAATTTGCGTTCTGTTATGACAAATGCTCATTTAGATAGCCTCATGATGGTTGGAATACACCGTGATAGGTGAAGCAACCTCGACCATGACAGCGTGGTTGACAGATTTCATGCAAAATTTCGAAAATATAGAATTTTACTTTCAAGAATGAGGATTTGAAAATAAATTAGACGGTTACATTGCACCCTCTTTGTTTTTTGCTTTATTCAAAATGTTTTGGTTTTGGAAGCAGATTTCAACATTAGAAAGCATAGACTACATGAAGTCATATTAGGCCTATAGTAACTCGATGCCTATCAAATGAGTAATAATTCGCCATAATTCATCAAATATCCGGGGCTCCTAGGGGGATTTGCCCCTTGGACCACCGGGGGACATAGGCGGCCCCTGGCCCCCAGCCAAGTGAGACTCGATTCGCTCCACTAGCCAACCCCCCCCCCCCGTCGGGGCCTTTAGCCCCTTCGTCGGCCAGGTCCTGCCGCCATCACTGCATTATATACGCGAACTTTTATCTATGCATGTCCCCAAACGCACTTTAAGATCAGCGGACAAACACCTATTAAAGTACCTAGGACTGCATATTCATAATATGGTGATCGCGTATTTTATGCAGCAGCACCGAGGCAATAGATTTCATTACCAATTGAACTCTGCAGATGCAGTTTGTATTTATTTCAAGTTGCTTTTAACCATTAATTGTTTTTATCATTGTACTTTTGTAATGTTGTTATTTGATTTTACATGTTTGTGTGCGCCTCTGAATAGATTTACCTAGATAGATGCCGCATTATTATTATTATTATTATTATTATTATTATTATTATTATTATTATTATTATTATTAGGATCATTATTATCATTATTATCATAGTGTAACAAAATGGTGCAGTGAACCTCCTTATCATAAATAGATTAGGCCACTCCCCAATGCTGGGAGCCGATTGGCTATCTAAATATAGCTTGGTTGGGATCTTAAGACCCATCGCCCATATGGCAAGCCGTTTTATCATTTACCTCTGAATTGCAGTTAAGTCGAATGCATTACACTTAACTGTAATTCAATTACAGTTAACTCGAATTGAATTCAAGTTAACTGCAATACATTGGAATTG
>NW_022706017.1:0-1091 GCF_011630105.1 Anneissia japonica
CAGACAGGGTTTCTTGTGATAAATAATTAAATTATAACCCACATATCACCCTTTAAAAATATATTCTTATTATATGTGTAACCCTTGAACAAGGGTACCCCTTTTTAAGAGACACTAACTGAAAATGTGAAACTGTCTCCATGACTGTGATTCAAAACTGTGTTGAATTTACTATTTGGCACACTCAGTAAAAGTCCCCGCCAATTTAATAGGGGTATCCCTCTTAATTACAAAGGGACCTTCTTTTACAGCATATCTCTTTCATACTAGGTCGTTCATAGGGATGAGCAGTACATAGTAACACAGTTACTTTATTATGTTAAGACAATTTAAATTTGTCATGTAAGAGTGTATAAATAATGTAAAATGACAAGCCATGCCCTCTATTTATAAATGTTTTTTATTTTAATTTTTATTTACATATTGTTGATTTTAGCAGGGGACTAGACATCTAGCAGGGGAATTCCCTCCCCCCTCCCCCTTGGCTACGGTGCCGAAGGATAGCGCAGCAACTGAATGGCTAAAGAAGAAATCAGAAACACAGGACCTGATTCAACAGTACTTTTTGGCAATAGGTGCAAACAGATTGTTGTAAAACATTTACTGAATGATTTATGACAGACAGTGGCCTAAAACTAAATTTATAAACAATAGCTGTTTTGAAGACAATACACTTAAGAAACCTTTATTTATATGAATATATTAATTATGAAAATACATTTGTTATAATTTCGAAGTTCAATTTCTCAAATTAAAGAGTATTTATTGTTTAAAAAAACCTTTAATCTGTTTGATTATATTTTTTAATGTGGTCTTGAATTGGCGGTCATTTAGTCACTTGGTCAGTCCATAAATGTGGTCTCGGTCTCGAATTAGAGGGGTCTCATAATTAGAGGTTAAGCTCAGTATTTAAAGATAGGTGGTCAGTTGGTACTTTGAAAACTGGGTCTCCGTATTAGAGGGGGGTCTCGATTTGCCGGGCAGACCGTAGTTATTCCTCTTATCTGTTGACTGCTGATGTGTAGTTAAACGCGTACTGCAGGAGCACAAGTCACATACGCACAGCTAAATGTAAATACGCACTTAGTATA
>NW_022706018.1:0-615 GCF_011630105.1 Anneissia japonica
ATATAAATTAAGATTATGACACCTGTAGATGGCCGGAAATAGCACTCGCTTTAGACTCAAACTTCAATATTTTTAAAATTTTTACAAATTTATGGGGATGGCGCGGGATGGCGACCCCCCGGATCCGCCACTGCACCCATAAAATTGATAGAGTGGTAACTGAGATTATTACGAAATGTACAAACAATTGCGTTTTTACTCGGTTTTGGTCTGAAAAAATAGGCACCGCACTTGGAACAGAGCACAAGTGAACAGACAATTCATGATAGTTATTCGTAATTGCTGGTGTTCTTTCCACTCGCTTTGAAAAGTGGGGTTTTAAATATAGAAGATTGGTGAAAAGTGGGGGAGGGACAATATGGTTCCCCTACTTTGAAAGGTGGGGAGACGTGTCCCTCTGTCCCCACCGATCGACGCCCATTGTTCCACACAATGTGTTATTTTCCAGAGTACTTCTATCTTTATATACTTTGTATGGATGTGAGTCAACACATTGGTAAATTAATTTGTACTAGTTAACATCTTCCACAAGAAGTTAAAATTTATGCTATAACGAATTTATATACATTTTGAACGATAAAGAGGAATCTGAGAGTGTGAAAAAAAAGTTTCTCC
>NW_022706019.1:0-3268 GCF_011630105.1 Anneissia japonica
AACAGAAGTACAGAAACTGCATTAATTAAAGTGTCAAATGATATCTTGAATGAGATGAATTCACAACGGGTTGTTATTCTCTTACTCCTTGATGTCAGTGCCGCATTTCACACTGTGGATAATTCTCGATTATTACATCACAACGATTGAAAGGAAAATTTTGAATTACTGGATCTGCACTGCGTCTTTTAGGTATATTTTTGACAAATCGTATACTCAGTTTAAGCTGATGTGCGAAGTCCCGCAAGGTTCTTGCTTGGGATCGCTGCTCTTCACCTTGTATATTTCAACCCTTTTTGATACAATTAAAGCACATTTACCTGGTGTTCACTGTTATGCGGATGATACCCAGGTTTATGTGTCTTTCAATCCAGATTCGTTAGACTGTAAAATATATTCAATTTCTACTATTAATAGCTGTATACTAGATATTCGGAAATTGATGTGCAAAAATAAATTCGGGCTAACATCATCCCAGTTCTCTTCGAATATTGCTTGCCAGTAAAGCGTCGTATTACGTTTAAATTAATCATTTTAACTTGGAAGTGCTTACACAACACTGGATCATCGTATCTTGCTGATCTCTTACATGTTAAATTATCTCGATTTACAGTTTAAGGTTCTGTAACGGTATTACATTCAGGCCCGTATTTAGGAATTTCAATGGGGGGAGGGGTTCGGCTTGGGACTATGCGGAACTCCTTATCAAAGCCCACATACTTCTTCTTCTCTCCCCTAAATGGGGACTTTATTCAGTGTGATAGGCCTCAGGCCCTTTTACCGTATAAATAAATATACATTTTTAGTGCTTTAAGTAAGGCGAGACTTTTTTATACCTTGTTTAGCGAATACAAATTTATATTTATTTTTATTCTGTCCTCCGCTACATGGAATCCCATTTTCCGAAAATCTTCCTAATTTTCACGGAACTCCATCTCCCACGAGCGGTGGGGGGGGGGGGGGCATTGGATTATCCTAGAGGAAATCGCTGAAAACCCTCGGGGACATGTAGCTTAGCATGCTACTCCCAAGCTTTATAACTGCCTCCCTATTGATCTTAATAAATCACCTCGCTCAACACTTTTAGAAATAAATTGAAAACTTGTCTCTTTTGCAAAGCCTTTGCCTAATGCTTTGAAAGTGCAATACCCTCGCCTGTTTTTAAATATTTGGTGTGCTGGTCAATTTTGTGACTGTTTTATATTGTTTGAAATCGTTTTTTAATGTAAGGATGTTAATGTGTGATTGCCACTGCTCTGTTTTTTATTGGCTATCTTAAAATTATAGTGTTGCGCATTTTAATTAAAATTGGGTAGTTTTTCATCATATACTTAGTATAGTTATTCCTTGTATATAGTATTTTGATTCGATTTGTCCATTTTAATTTTTGTGAAGCTCATTGAAAAGTTTATTTGAAAATGCGGTGTATAGGTTATTATTATATTTATTATTATTATTACTATTATTATTATTATTATTTTATATATATATATATATATATATATATTTAATATTATAATTTTAGTCATTATTACGATTATTGTCGTTGCTGTTGCTGGTATTTGCAGTATGGTCATAACTATAAAGACTATTTAAGCCCATGGTACTTTATCATTAATTTATTTCAGGTTTTCTTGTTTATCACGACATCTCATCAGCTCTGCTCAAATGACCCGGCTGTCTACAGTTGTGCAGGTAATACCCCTCTACATTAAAATCCATATTATACGGAATAATTCACACATCTAACATCTCAAATCTATCCCTTCAACAAGTGTATTGATAACAAAACATAAGCTTACATTATCATTTTACATAAATGCAAATTAAATTGCAGGTTAATAATTATAAATTTTTATAACGTTTTTGTTTTAAATATAGAAAACTATGAACAAATTTAAAATAATAAATAAACTCTTTATAATAATTTGTAAAAAGAACTTGAATTAATAACTGCTAAGTTTAAAATGTAAATTTTAGATATAAAATTAAACACCATGATGTACTGAGTTATTTACAAGGTCTACATTTGGAGTCATATACTTTAACTTATTCGTATCATCAATACTCACCACTCCTCACCCCTTCACGTGTTTCCTGAATAAGGAGTGGTGAAGTAGTGAGAGCAGCTAGCTTAGTCGGATAAACAGGTGGCAGTCACTGTGTATGCGCTGAACAGTAGAGATCTTTAGGTCTCCGGCTTAATTCCCATCTCTGCTCTCTTTGTGTTTTAGCTGGAGGGCTGAAATGCAAGTTTCCAAAAGCGCAGACGTTTAAGCCGTTGATCCCGTGTACAAAATTGCCCATGTGCATGTTAATGAACGCAGTACACTTCAAAAGGGAGTGGGACATTGTCTCCCGCGGTGTACTGCTCAAATTCGTTTCTTTATTTCAATGTTTTATTTTCCATAACCATTTATTTTATTGTGATTAAGGGCCATAATAATAATAATAATAATAATAATAATAATAATAATAATAATAACTACAACTGAACATAGGGCTTTTTCTTATTGCTTTAATGAGAAATGAAGTTAAAAATGCAACAAAAAGTCGTGAAAAAGTATAAAGTAAAAAAAAAACAAAAACAAGGAAACCAAAAATACTTATAGTACTGAATAAATTATGAAGTTAAAAAAAATGAAAACCAAGTTCACATCTACCGTGAAGTAAAATTCAAACTATTACTGCAATGGTAATAGCGATGTAGGCTTACATGGAGACTCACAACCATTGCGCGCTATATGAACCAACCTTATAGGCCAGTGCTTTTCGCGTTCATAGCGATTCAGTGACTGAAAGCAAAAATTGTTCAAGCATATCACGGTAGTTTTGAGTTTAACCTTGCTGCATCTGGTTTAAAAGCTTTAGAAAGCGTAAGTTGCGTTTATATAATTTAATCAACTGCCCAAATAAAGTCTTTGAATAGTCCTCATATCCACAATAATATTATAATATTATTATATTATTATTATTATTAATTATTTATATTATTATTCATATTTTATCCATTTATAACTGGGACGTAAGCAATTCAAATGACCCTCAAAGTTACACCCTAACTTGGATCGTTCCCAACACATAACAATGTACTGGTACTGGTACTGCTATGCGCATTTATGATGCGCCTGCTTGCGGTTATAAAGCGCAGTTCTTTTCCCTGGTCATTTGGTCCACATGCTAAGTGTTGCTGCTGGTAATCAGCACAGAAGCAGGCAACCCCACCAGGTACTCACTTATACTCCTGGGTGGAGAGAAGCAATGCAGA
>NW_022706020.1:0-828 GCF_011630105.1 Anneissia japonica
TTATAGATCATAATGGCTGATCGGACATTTTGACGTCATCATATTGCCATTTGAATTACGAAAAAATTTAATTTTTTTTATGACGTTATTACTTTTTATACTCGTTTGAACGTACTCGCTTATCTTGATTGATTGTCTCCCACCTGTGAGTATGTTATAGCTAAATCAATTCTCTTTCGGACGTGTCAGTTTATTTTTTATTTTGGTGACTTCATCATGGTCAAAAAGAAGGCTTTTTTGGAGCCTTCTCATCTTTCTTTCTTGAAAGATGTAAACACATTGAAAATAGAGGGCGGCAGACGGTATTTCGACACTATCAGACCGATTGTTCGTTTACTGTAAAGGCAAAATTCGTGTGGCATTACCAACCAACAGGGGATTTTAAATTAAACTTGGCAAGGTTTCAATTCATGTGCCATTACCGTCGTCAGGCACGCGTCGTATAAGCTATTCGTACTTGTGCGTTAAAATTTTAAAATTGTTAATATCACTTTTCAGATAATTTAAAGCACGTTTCAGGTAATTTTGAATATTCCCAAACTTTCCAAAATTTACGCGCCGTACGCTCATTTCCACGTCCACAGCACGTACTGAAGCTGGAAATTACGTTTCGGTTACATGTGTTGGGTATCTGACACTGTATTAATCCTACCGTGCGCACGGACGTTAAGACGTATGTGTACACATTCGTAAGTCCTTAAAATGCTCAAAATTACTCTTTTCCTTTAAAATTCCTTTAAAATGCTCAAAATTACTCTTTAAGTAGAGCATGTTTTATAATACTTTTCAATCAGAACCGTGCGTGCTTCGTGAGGGTTTAAGTACGGC
>NW_022706021.1:0-1830 GCF_011630105.1 Anneissia japonica
AGTTTGTCTAATACTTTGAATACTTCATACAAAAATTACAAGTAAATGATTTGGTGACAGTATTTAAGCTCAATATGCACCTCTAATCAACAGCGATCGCCTAAGTCAGCACCGCGCTGGATGTAGCGAGTCCCGCGAGCGATTGGCCTAGAGGCCCCTAGAATATCTTTCACAATTCTTAATATTTTTAGTCTGAAATGTAAATCAAATCAACCTTAGTCTCATTAATCTATGAATCATTTAAAGTATGTACGTTGTTAAGAAAAGTATCTTCTATGATAACCTCATTACATTTTATACGATTTAATATACACCACTTTCGACTCCACTCAGTGCATTATCATAGGACTTCGCATTGTAAACAGGAATTTATACAGAAATTCGTTGACGTCATCTTTGGTGGCTAATCGGTCTATAACAAAACAGGAATCTAACCACACTTTATCTTTATCTTGGAATAAACACCCGGCCTGTGGTTCTGTGACAGCTAAGTATAATATTAGGTACCGTACCAAACCTTACCTATTGAGACACTTATATTCAACTTGTTTGTAGTAGTAGGCCTATCATTTGTAGTGTTAACTAACTTTGTCTTACGTATTATCGTAGTAGAGAAATAATTACAGCAAGCAATATAAATCGGTGGTATTTACAAACACCGAACGGTCAAACTCAGGTCATGCTTAATACATCAGTTAGTATTCACAGGGAACAGTGAAACTGGTATTCATACATCTCACTAAACCAGGGTGACCACTCGCAATTTTTCATATACCCAAGGTCTGCGACGAAATTACCCAAGATTCAACAAAAATTGCCCAAAATTAGTTTCCATAAAATCCATTAAAAACGGGGTTTTCATATGTATAGTTTCCCTTTTGCTTTTATAAACTCTATTTTATTGTAATTGTCTGTGTTAATAATTAAAATTAATATTCATGAGGAGATAGGAATGATAGATAATTACGCCCCTCAGTCGGCCAGTAGCGTTATCAGTAGATCAGTGACGAAATTTTATTATGTGTGCATTAATTATAGTTAAGATCAATAGCAACGCAAATTACAATAAACAATTCTGAACTCATGTTTTTAGCAATTAAAAGTCAATTAACAATATTATGTGCACTTCGTTGACTTCTGTTTACTTAAACTGACTGAAATATACATTGTTACTTCTTTATTCTTCTTCAATGACAAAAAAATTTTTTTTTTTAAATAAAATACCCAAGGATCTGAACAGATTGAATACCCAAGAACTCAAGACCTTAAATAGCGCCCTCTATAATTCTGCCCTAAACCAGAGTATGTGGAAAAAATAATGCAGCAGATCTGCTTGGATCTGCCCTTGTGATCAGCGATGTACTGACTGTATGCAGCTTTAGGCCTAGGCGGAGAAAAATAAATCCACTGCAAATCAAATTAAGTAGCAAATTTACATTATTATTTAACATTATCACGCATAATTATTAAATATTGGATTTTCGTTGTTCTCTGCATATTTTCCATGTAAAACGACGCCTCGCATAAATGTTGTTATGCCTCTCACTTTTGGGAATGGTAAAACGATGCCTCGCATGAATCGTTGTTTTGCCTCGCTGCCTTGCATGCCTCGCTGCCTCGCACTTTAATACTACTCGTCTGCTATACAGGTGTTGTTCTTCAATGCATCAAACTAACCATCAACAAACTTTACAGTATCTTAACAAGGAAAAAGTGTATATCATAAATTACATGTTAATGAAATGCAGCATTGTAGATTGCAAATCGGGTGCAGGTCAACTCGGCCACAAGTCAACTCGGCCACAGTCAACTCGGCCACAAGTCAACTCG
>NW_022706022.1:0-1114 GCF_011630105.1 Anneissia japonica
GTTGGCCTACACTTTCCTGCCTCTAGACTAGCCTAGGCCGCGGCCTGCGAGGACTTCTTTTCTTCTGCGCCGCCGACAACTTCGGCCGCGCGGAATTAGTATTGAGCGCCATAAGGGTATTATTCCACACCTGCAGCTTATACAGTATATCTTTTTATACAATAGTATGTATTTACAGTGGCGTAACGCCTATGCGCTCTCATGCGGCGGTGCGCAGGGCCCCCGAATTCTAGGGGCCCCAAAGGGGCCCTACCCATAGCTTCCTCGATCTACTACTTTGAACAAAGAGGACTTAGTTGATAAATAACACCAAATGTGTCTCTGAAATCGACTGTAGGGCATAACGATTAAAGAGAGGGGACTCCGTCGGCCCGACGGTCCCCCTCTCGGCCCGGGACCCCACCAAATTTGTCAAAAAAAATATGATAAAAAAATAAAAAGAAAATTTTATTCACAATTTTAAGTCTTTGAGCGGCATTTCCGGCCATGTAGATATGCCCAGTGGCGTAGAAAAATATTTTTCATTGGGGGGATGATTGGCGTGTTAGCCAGTGTCGTAACAGGCGTGGGGGAGGGGAAAACGGGGGGGGGGGGGGGCAGGGAGAAAAACTGCCCCTCCCCTGACGGTTTTTACCGGGCTGACCAAGCCGTCGTACCGGGCTGGATAATAAGAGAAAAGAAAGAGGGGAGAGGGAGGGAAAGAGAAAGAAGAGGAAAAGAAAAGGAAAGAAAAAGAGAAGAGAAAAATAAAGACAAGAATAAAAGGAAGACATCATAATGACCAGACTCACAACACCCTGCAACCCCTTCTCCACTTCAAAAACTGATCATAACTCCTTTGATCTATGATGCACGATGGCGTAACCACTGGGGAACAAGGAAAATCTATCTATATTTGAAAAATCTTCCCCACCCCTTTATAAATGCCCTTTCATCCCCTGAAAGTGCCTAAAAACCTCAAATTTTGGCACGCATTTCTTGTTAACATGGCCCAATTTCGTCTAAAAATTGCACATTTTAGGGAGTTTTGATCAATTCCAACGAAATTAAAGATAGATCATTTTAACCTAAAAGAAGGGCCTCAATGTGTATAGATGGTGAAAGAATATGTTTG
>NW_022706023.1:0-1925 GCF_011630105.1 Anneissia japonica
ATGGACGGAGTTCCATTTTCGCAAAACATGGCAGGTAAAGTGTTTTGTTAAAATAAGAAAGTTTTGGATTTGAAGTTTTAAAATCGTTAAAAATTTGGTCACCAAAATACTGAAATCTAATTAACACAACTAAACAATAGTATTGACTGTAAGAGAGTGAACCTAATCATGGAGACCAAATCTGTGTTTCTGGGTAGTAATTGTTTGAAGCACGTGACCTAAGACGTCATTAAGATATTTTTAAATACCGGTAGTAATTGGAGGCTTATGTAGAATCAGTGAATTCTTAAGTACTGTCCTTCTTGTTTTCAGAAGAACTGTTGGGTTGTGTAAAACTATTTCTAGATTTAGAAACTGATATAATAATAATAATAATAATAATAGTTTTCTGGAGACAACTATAAATACAGTAGTTTATTCGACTCATCTAGGTATCTTAACACACAACCCAACGGTTCTTTACAAAACCAACAAGTAATTGTATTTACTATCTCATCACACTATTTACCACAACGTTCATTGATTGTATTGCTGTTGCCTTCAACGAATATTACGATTTCTAAGTGACGTCACATGAAAATGTATTCTGTAAAGAGGGTTTTTTTCAAAACAGCAAATTTTATGTGAAAGAGGTTTCAATCAGTTTTAAATAAATTGTTCTTATTGATAATTCATCATATGATACATTTTAGTTGTAATAAACAACAAATTTGCAATAAATTTTATATTCATTCGATTTTGTGTTGTTAATGTTTGATTGAGATTGGGAGGCATTTTCATGTAGTTGTTTATATTATGAATTTTAACTGCATTGTCACATGATTTGATAACTATAACTCTATGATATAAACATCGTTGAGTCTGTTCCTCCAGAAGAAGCTAAACTTGTCCAAGGAGTCCTGTGCTGTGCCCCCTTGTGCTTTACAAGTTAAATGTGCAAGTACAATATTAAGACAATCATTGATATTGATTGATATGGTATATATTGATAGGTTGAAGATCCCTCAAGATTGGTAGCACTCATGAACCCTCGAACTGTTGTATTGAAGGAGCTATGACCACCAATGTAGGGAGTCTATTCCACAAAGAAATATGTTCACCTCCTGTGATTAGCTTCGATACAGAGTGTTAGTCACTGGTTTCAGAATGCAAACCTACTGTGATCGTGACTTTGATGTTCAGAAAACTAGAATGGTCAAATATAAGCTTGGACAAAAATGATAACACTTACTTAGGCTACTTTCGGGTTACTTGCTCATCAAATTTGCGATGGTTATCTTCTAGCGAATTATCGCAGATAACTGAAATTCTCCACCTGTTCTCCCCGTTTCTTTTCCTGGACTTCCTAGCAAAGGAGACAATACCGGTATTGGATTTGAATCCTGAATTAGTTACTGCTGTTCTGAGCAATGATAATAATAATGATGGGAATGATGGTTATGATGATGATTAGACAATCAACTGAATCAATATATTAAATTGACATCTTACATTTAATGGCATATGTAACGGTAGTAACCTTTCGGTACCGTGATTGTTGCTGCCGCCTTTGTTTTAGAATATTATACAAATGACATTTCAGTACTTTAGACATTTTCAATAGCCTTGATATCTTTTATGTTTGTAAAAATCCCAATGGAAGACTAATCCAACTTTTATAAAATAATTAAATTTAACAGAACAGATGACGAAGAATTTCCAGCTATGAACTGAATGATCCCAAGAGGTTTGTTTCACATTTTTTACTTTTTTTTCACATGAGCATGCCATACAGATTTAATTTAGGAGTTACGATACTCTAATGAGGTTCAAATATTCAACAAGTTCCAGTGGTGAAAGTCATTAAATTGTAATGTGTATTATACACATTCTTTGAGTTGTGTAAAATGACTTATTGAAGAAGTACAATGAACCATCAAGAACGC
>NW_022706024.1:0-1666 GCF_011630105.1 Anneissia japonica
CTACGGCATGGGAAAATATCCAGTGATTTTTTTTGTGCCTTGCTTTAACAGTCTCGCTATCTTAATGCAACACATTATGTCTGAAAAATATGCATTTCCAAATTTCTTTCCCACCAGATCCCGACAGGGGGTGAACAGCAGCTTTTTCTGATTGGGCCCTGATTGGTCCCACAAAAGAAAAGCCATAGATACTGCAGCCATTCTCTTCTAGCTAGGCCTACTGGACCTAAGCCTACCTTTTTAGATATTAGGCCTACCTACTTGGTTTCTTGACAAAATGGCAACAAACCAAAAGGGCAATAAGTCAAAACGGCAAAGGCCAAAACGGCAAAAAACCAAAATGACAAAAAACCAAAACGGCAACACTTTTTGACCAGAATGGCAATAGACCAAAACAGCAATAAGTCAAAACTAAAAATAAACTAATTATAAACATGAAAGTGTACTACGATTAAATATGGTAAAAATTAGGCTAAATAACAGCAGCAGCAATAATATCATTAACAATAATAATAATAATAATAACAATAATAATAACAATAACAATAACAACAACAATAATAATAATAATAAAAAAAATAATCATACAAATTCATTATAAAAAAGATGGGGGGGGGAACAATATAACAGCAGTAAAACATTTAAACAAATAAAACTTTCAAAATACAGACAAAATGAGGCAAAACAATTTATGTCATAAAAAGTAAAAAAATGCAAAATAATAATAATAATAATAAACATTATTGATAATAATGAACATTGAAAGTGGGAAAAAGATTTGCCTATCGGGACAATTTCAAAACGATTCAAAAAATTATAATCTGCGGCCCACGCCCGGTGGCACTTTATAGTCTTGGCATTGATTTCGTTCCTTTGCCGTTTTGGTCTGTTGCCGTTTTGGTACTTGTCACTGCTGCCGTTTTGGTTCATTGCCATTTTGGTTATTGCTGTTTTGGTCATTGCTGTTTTGGTCATTGCCATTTAGGTTTATTGACGTTTTGACCTGCTACCACCTTCTTGCTTGTATAAGACGGCTAGGCTGGGTAGGCCCGGTAGCCAATCATTTCGGTCGCGCTTCGTTTCGGTCGCGCTTCGTTTCGGTTGCATCTCATTTCGGTCGCAATTTATTTCAAACAAATATATGGAGCGCCAAAGGAGTTGCGAAAACGCAAAATTTAATATGTCTAGGCCCTATATATTATTATGATTAGTTCATCAATCAGTTTATCATAGGCCTAAGTATTTTTTTATTTCCGTTTTTCTATCTTTCTACTTACAACATTTTATCTTTCTACTACTTTACATATTCTCTTTCTTCCATTTACGATACATGATATATTCATAATGGAATTTGTATGTGCTTTATGCTATTTATTTTGTTGCGTTTTCATATACTATACTCTAATAATTATGGTCAATAAAATGTATCTTTGATTATGAAATCTATTTCATAATTTAGTTAAAACAATAATCATTACAATATTTAATCCGATCTTTTTATACAATAAATTTATTTATTTTTCTTGCAGCTTCCAGAGTTTGGATAAAACATACCATACCAAGAGAATTGAGGGAAACACAATTAAAGAAATAAACGAATAAAACACATTATCATTCTTCACTTGAAATCTTTAATTTTCTTTGATGCCCCTGCGCAGTTCGTAAG
>NW_022706025.1:0-576 GCF_011630105.1 Anneissia japonica
CGATAGCTCTACGTAAGACAAGCCATCTAGAAAAATGACAGAATCTGTTTTGAAAGTGCGTGTGAACTTGGGCATCTGTTTTAAGGATTTTGATTTGCTTTCGAACCTCTGGATCACCTTCGTCGATTTCCTTGACTGTTGAAGTAAGTTGTCTGTTTGTTGTTATAAGTTTTGTTTCCCATAGGAAGTCTGGCCCTGTGAACCACGTAGTATCCATGAGGCGGTCAGCTCTAGTAGATCTAGAGGCCATGTCTGCAGGGTTATGGTCCGTATCAATATGACACCACTGTGCTCGATCAGATACACTGTGAATTCTGTGTACTCTGTTAGCAACATAGACATGAAACCGTTTTGATTCATTAGAAATATAACCAAGGACAACTTTGCTGTCTGTGTAGTACATGATGCTGTCCACCGGCATTCTATTTTCGATTTCTGCTTTGATGTTCTCTACTATATTTGTTGCCAACACTGCGGCACAGAGTTCCAACCGTGGTATGGAGACTGCATGCTTTGGTCCATGGATCCCGAGCATATTGAATAATTTGGGATCACCTAGACAGGTATTAGACTGAT
>NW_022706026.1:0-940 GCF_011630105.1 Anneissia japonica
CGTACAAGTACAGCTTGTATTCGACGTCGACACCGTCTTCGAGAGTAAAATACGAGGAGATCGATGATGACCAATCGGTAAATCTCTCCACGTCTTCGTCGATGATAGATACTTCGTATCCTCCGTGTATGTCGCGGAGGTTCGCTGCTTTCGGTAGTCGACATTCTCGAAAAGTGATCTTCACAGTTTCAGATTCGATCGCGTTATGAGAGAAGGTATCAATAACGGACGCTTTATGAACCTTTTTTGTATCTATCAGAGCACGGTGCAGGCGCACGCGTCCGTCGCGTCCATGTCGACGACTCCGAGTTCGAGATCTCCGGGCAGAGTGCGTCGGTCGACGAAGCGAGGAACGTTGTCGCCAACGACCTCCTCGACGCACCGCCGCAATCTCTGCCGCCTTATCCTGTTCTCGTCCATTCGGATGTCGTCTTCCACTTCCCGGTCGTCGTGCGCACCGGAGAAGAGAGGAAACACGTTGATCACCTTGTCATGTGTATACGGTCGACTCGGACACGCACGGTGGCAGCTTGGTTCCGTTGGAGCGCAACCTCTTCCACAAGCTCGGTTGGAAGACGTCGGCGTCGGCCGGGAACGCCGAGTTTCGTTCGCCGACCTCCGTGAGAAGACGCAGCGGACGGATCACTGACGAACCCAAGCTCTTCGCGTAACTGCAAAATACGAACCAGTTCCTCAACGGGTTGCGCGGATCGTCGACAACCTCGTTGACGAAACTTCGAACGTCCGCGTCCGCAAGCTCGAAGTCGAGAACCGGGTCGTTCGATCCCCGCTCGTTCGTCGTCGTCGTAGTTGCCAACACGAGTTTTTCGGCCTTGACCGCCAGATCTTCGATCGTATCTCTCAGAGTCTCCAACGAGAAGATGGCTGTGAACAGGTCGGCGTGCAACCATTCGATACGCCCGCCCAGGTGCCGCGAGAA
>NW_022706027.1:0-726 GCF_011630105.1 Anneissia japonica
CCGTCATCATAGTTATATTCTACTTAAGACTGTTGACGTCGTACTGTATAAATCGATGGCGGACGTCGAACGGATAAGAAATCTGCAAATGCAGATGGAGGAGAGAAAAGAATATATAGGAGTACTTGAAAAAAACCTTGGCCGTGGCGACGAAGAAGAATGACGAATTGCTTAGAGAAAGGCTGTCGATACTCGAAGAAGAGAGAACAACTTTCATCGCATCTGTCAAATCTTTAATGGAGTCTGTTCTTTGCTTTACCTATATACTGGTATTGTGGTTCCTGATTGAGTTCATTGTGGAAAGATATCGCAGTTTGACGAACTGATGGAGCAGAAAAAATGTACAGCATACAAGATTATAGAAATTGTACATTATACGACGTTTGAATGAATAAATTACGTAAAATATAGAAAAAAATAATTATGTTCGTGTAAGTTTTTTTTGTTGTTATTGCGCTGACATACGTAGAAACATGTAGATCGCCCTCTATAATACTAGGAGATCAGATCTTATGCCGACATTCGCAAAAAAAGAAACACAAATGGCACACAAGGTTTTAATTTTCAAACCTTTATTGAAACAATTAACAAGGGGTCGCACCTTTCAGGATCGTCTCGCATTCTCTCGCCGTCGATTTCAAGTGTAGGTGTTGGGCGAAACATTTTCTGTAACGTTCTGCGATCCGACGACGGAAAATTTTTTCGCGCAGTTTGTTGGCAGACTTC
>NW_022706028.1:0-925 GCF_011630105.1 Anneissia japonica
CCCGATCGCTTCGAATCTGACTGGTCTCCACAATGCTCTTATGCTGGATAACGACAAGCGACCCTACGACGTCCAAGTTTGCGAGTCGATATGCGCCTTCCTCGGCAGACAGGCAAAACCAGTGTGTATGGTCGCTCACAACGGATATGAATTCGACTTCAAGCTGCTCCGGACGGAATTCGACCGTCTCGGACGTTCTCTACCTCCCGACCTGCTGTGTTGCGATTCCCTGTTGGCTTTTCGTGAACTGGAAGGTGCAGATTGGCAAGCGTGGAAAAGGCCGAGGAGGTCGTACGCCCTGCAGAAGATGTTCGTCCGGACTTTCGGAGTGAAACCCAGAAACGTTCACGGTGCTGACTCTGACGTGATCACTTTACTCAAACTTGTGCTCAACCGAGGAAACGCAGTGTGCCGGTGGATGGATGAGCACGCGACGAGGTGGACGGACGTTCAGCAATATTACGTCCCGAAACAGATGGAGGATAAGGTAAAATGAATTTTTTTCTCTCTCTCTTTGTTTTGGTTTTTCTTTTATGTATATAATTATTAAATTTAGCAAAGTTTTTTTTTCTTTGTTTTTATTTTACTTGATTTTTTTTCGGTTGACTCATGAAATGATTGCACAACATAGACAACGTAATTCGAACATCACTGCGGTGGCGCAGCATTCATTCGTTAAATCCGTAGAAATTAATCAAACATTATATTTTTTTTTGTTCTTGCAGATACATGTCGAACCATCTTTGAACAGTCCGACAGTGTAGTGAAAAGCAGACGTTCGATATCTTCGCATCCAGGCTTATTCGCTAGAACACTCAAAAATTGTCGGCGAACGGAAATCTATAGATTTCCATTCGCCGTTGCATGTTTTCTGAAAAGCTTTAATTAACAATGCAAAAGCATTCTTTATCCAAATTATCTCCTT
>NW_022706029.1:0-618 GCF_011630105.1 Anneissia japonica
TTTTCTGATCTGATTGTTTATTATCATTATGGTAATTGCAACGTAGAAACCTCATTTAAATATTAATATAGGCCTAAACATTTCATTTTAGCTTGCAGTTATACTATATTTCATTTATCACGACACATTGATAAATCATACATATACAAATTAAGCATTTAAATTTTTGCCAACATGAAAGGTGACTAACCCCTTTCCTCTCAAGTTTAAGATTGATATTGCTTTTTTTCAGTTAGTCAATTTTCAGTCAATGCAATAATAGGTAACAAATAATCAAGCAAACCAATATTATAATAACACAACTTATCAATTTGTTACAAACAAAATTTCAAAGGAACCTCAAATATATTCGAGGAATATATAATATATAAGCCTATAATAAATAAATATGTATAATTAAAAATATAATAGAAATAAATTAAAAAATAATGTGAAACAATGGCTGGAACTCGATTAAAATAAAATTGATAAACAAATATTTAAAGCCTTCAGCATTTGCAAGTGATATTACTTATAATACATGTATGTACATAATATACTATGTAAATTATATGCCTAGCTATGTGTATGTTTCTGAGTGAAAATGCATATTTGTAATAAAATTTTATTAGTTTTATT
>NW_022706030.1:0-941 GCF_011630105.1 Anneissia japonica
CTTGGGATAAACATGCTGGTAAATAATAAAAACATTTTCTCTTCATAAAAAAAGTAAAATGAATCTTTGTTATGTAAGCAATAATAATAATAATAATAATAAATAATAATAATAATAATAATATAATTATAATAATAATAATAATAATAAATAATAATAATAATAATAATAATAATAATAATAATAATATAATAATAATAATAATAATAATAATAATAATAATAATAATAAAATAATAATAATAATAAAATGTTCCCAATATTATTGCATGATGTAATGATAATGACCAAATATTCCTTTTTTATTATTTAAAATATTGAGCTTTCTATTGGATGAATGTAGCATGAATAGAGTAACGACTTGGAATTAATGGTGCATTTTATACCTCCTTGGTTATGGTATGTATTAGAATCCTATATGAAAGTACACGAAAAACAAGGGAAACGAAATCCCCATGGTTAAGGATCAAAATTGACAAGATTGGCTTATATTATGAAGTAACACAGTATTCAGTAGGCCTATACCGACGTTTAGTCTAAGTATTCAGTGGTGAAAATTCTGGTTTATCGCTCAAAAGGCGTTAAAATGTGAAGTTGAATGATTTGTTCATACTTTGAGACTGCTGTAGTTAAGTGTCCCCTTAATAGGGATTAATTGACCATTTGGCACACTCATAAAGTGTCCCCCTCTCCTTAATAGGGGTGTCCCCTTAATAGGGGTCGGCCGTAGTATTTAAAGATATATTGCCCCTCGTTTCAAGGAAAAGTGTCCCCTGAATATAGGTCTCCCAAAGGAGTGGTTCTACTGTAGTTTGACGCAGCTGACGGTGCACCATCGCCGTGTCTAATTTTAGGTTCAACTTGTTAAATACAGTAATTTTATTGTATTTGTTTTCAAAAGATAATACAAACTTTAAATGTGGTTGCTTACGGAAGAGAAAA
>NW_022706031.1:0-881 GCF_011630105.1 Anneissia japonica
TACACATACGTTTCTTCAAATATTTATCATCATCTTCAATGAACTTCACCAGTGGAGTGTATCTCCATACTAAAGTTACTTTCATGTGATCTTATGTACATGTATACTGAAGATATAATGAGGGAAGTCGATCTTGGCTAACAATGGGAAGTTCAGTGAGATAATAATACAAGGAGAGAAAATTGATGAGATGAGGTATGCAGATGATACCGTATTGTTTTCACGGAGTGTAGAAGGGCTAAAGAATCTTGTCTATGCTGTTAAAGAAGAGAGTGAAGGAAAAAAAACCTCAAAATGAATGGGAAGAAGACAAAAGTTATTAAAACAGATAGATCAGAAGGTAATCCGATAATCCTGATGGATGGTGAACCTTTTGAAATAGTAACCAGATATGAATATTTAGGGACCAACATGTACGAATGTGCTAGCCAGATTGGTGAAATTAAAAGAAGGATAACAATTGGGATGAACAAAATAAAAAAGATGAAGTACTATATTTATGGAAAGGCCAGAACCTAAATGCAAAAGTTGCAATCTTAAGCGTGCATGTTCCCTACAGTTATATATGGATGCGAGTCATGGATTCTAAGTGAAAAGGTGAAGGCTGCCATAAATGTTTTTGAGATGCAATGTTACCGAAGAGTAATGGCCGTTTCGTGGCGGGAACACAGAACAAATTAATAAATAAGAGAATCAATCTTGTAGAAAACTCAAATTAAAATGCTTTGGTCACATCAAACGTTAAAATTGTCTAAGAGACATTTATGGAAGGTAGAATTAAGGGGAAAATATGATAAGAGAAAGACAATGAAGAGCTACTAAACATCAGCGTAGTCGAAGCAGGCAGAATGGCAACAGAAAGAGCTTCCTTCCGTGTAGAT
>NW_022706032.1:0-723 GCF_011630105.1 Anneissia japonica
AATGCGTTGAGAGTTGCTGTTGTCGCGATGAAGACATAAATAAAAAAAAATAATGATAATCACTTTGCTTTAATAGGTCTCGGTCTTCTGGAAAACGATCTGCGCCTCCTTTCGGCGGACGTACCGCGTCGACGACGACGATCGGTCGAAGTGAACGGTCGGCGGACGTGCGAGCTCTTATGGACGCGTACGCGCAGACGACGGTCGCGACCACCAAGGACAGCCAAGTTATCAGAGCCGGTATCCAAATGGTGAAAGGAATTCTGCCGATGAAGTGCAGGTTGAATTCCGACATCGCTTTGCCGACGGCGCGAGCCGGAGCGATAGTGAGACTGGACAACGTCCTCGCAAAGGCTTCGATGGGCGACGCCGACAGTATCGGATCCACGATGTGCGCCGTGTGGTACGTTTGGCATCTATCTTCCTGAAACGCTATCTTCCTGCCGATCCATTGCACGAACGCGCGCGTTCCGCCGACGTCGTCCCGGGACTTGCAGTGTTCCGGGACTCTCGAAAGCTTCGACATCTCGGCCCTGTTCTCGGCGACTTTCTCCCTGTACAGCAGCAGCCAGTTCCAAGGTACGCTGACCACGAAGAGAACGACGAACACGTCGACCAGTATTCCGCGTCTGACCAACATCGGAGGGAGGGACGTCGAGTGGCCGTCGTCTCACATTATTAAACGTGCGTTTTCGTAAGCTCGAAAACGAAGCCGGTAACAGG
>NW_022706033.1:0-964 GCF_011630105.1 Anneissia japonica
TAGTCCTGGTGGGTTATTGATTTTAAAATTAATTAGCCTAGCCTAGATGTTGACTAGCTAGGTTCCCTCCTCCTTCATTTAGATACAGAATTATACCCGACAACAAACTAGTGTAGGCCTAAGTACAATAGGACGTATTACAGGTAGGCCTACTAGGCCTAGGCTTTTGTTGTAAAAGTTGAAGTGCCATAGGCCTATATTTAAAAAAATACATTTTGTTAATTATCATTAGTTGGCCTGGGACGGACCTAAGCAGGCAGGCCAGCTTTACCGTCGGAAGTCCTGGGATTCGACGATGACGTCCGTGCAGGTTTACAAACGCCATTAATTAGAATGAAAATAGACGCGCTGAATTTCGTTTTTTTTCTTTTTTTTTTATGAAAGATAGAATTTATCGAACATTTATCTACATAAAAACAAGAATAATATTGTAGAAATTGTATTTCTAAAGATGCACATAATTCATATTTCATTTTGTAGACAATAAATATTCAGTAAGATATACTAAAAACGATTATTAATTCTGAAATGTGCATCTCAGCTATTATTAATCAGTAGGCTATGTATTATGTTATAATAATTTCGAATTATGCTATATTTTGGGCTCTGACTTAATTTAACGATAGGCCTATCAGTAGTAATAACAGTATTTGTGCATTTTTTAGCCATGTAGTAAAATAGTACTCTTTTTATGATAGTCAAGAAGAAGTACGGTAGTAGAAGAAGAAGAAGAGGAGGAAAAAGAAGAAGAGCTTTTTTTTTGTTTTATAATAATAAACGTGTTGAGTATATTGATATTGATTATGCGATAAGCTTTTTTTTAATATCTTTCGGTGTGATTTAAACATGCCAATTCTCAGAAAATATTTTCTAATTTATTATATTACTACCTTTTCATTATAGATCTTTTTCAAAACATAGGCCAAACTGCTTTTATAACATTATTATAGACCCATTAAACACA
>NW_022706034.1:0-345 GCF_011630105.1 Anneissia japonica
GAGAACTTTTCAGAAAAACTTCAAACTTTCATTGGAATAGTGTTTGTTACAGGCTATCTCACTTTACCTAACAAAAAAAAATTGTATTTTGACTCAACTTTTTAACATTTTCACTTTTTGCACAAAAGTGCTTATATTGCCGAGTTGAGATCTTAGTGCAAATTTTTGACTTTCCGCTATATTTCGAGAACTTTTCAGAAAAACTTCAAACTTTCATTGGAATAGTGTTTGATCCAGGCTATCTCACTTTGCCTAACAAAAAAAAATTCCATTTTGACTCAACTTTTTAACATTGTCACTTTTTGCACAAAAGTGCTTATCTCGCCGAGTTGAGCACTTAGAGCA
>NW_022706034.1:384-627 GCF_011630105.1 Anneissia japonica
TTTAAAACATATTTCGAGTACTATTCAGAAAAACTTAAAACTTTCAAAGGAATAGAGTTTTTTTCAAACCCTAATTCTAACCCTAACACTAACCCTAACCCTAACCTAACAAAAAAAAAATTACATTTTTGACTCAACTTTTTAACATTGTCACTTTTTGCACAAAAGAGCTTATCTCGCCGGGTTGAGCACTTTGTGCAAATTTTTGACTTTCCGATATATTTCGAGTGCTTTTCCGAAAAA
>NW_022706035.1:0-935 GCF_011630105.1 Anneissia japonica
TATTGTGTGTACTGTATATTTCTGGAACAGATTCCTCAAAAATTATTTCTGTTGCAATTAGTTCTGGGTCAAACCACAGATTGACTGGACTATCTGTTTGACTGTGGTTTCATTTTGTCACTTGGCCTATGTAGTTACAGTACTTTGATACACATATATGAATAATATATAGCTAAATTGCCAGTGTACCTAAATATACAGTATATATCAAATCATAAATCAAACTTATACAATGTTTAATGCTATCTTCACAGAAATTATTGACGTGTTTGTTGTCATGTACAAATGACTTCAGCCATCTTATGGTCAGGTTTCAGGAATACTTAGAATATGATGACATGCGTTATTACACCCTGGAGGTTGTCAGTGGAAAGATACGAGAAATGAATTGCAGAATGCAAAAAGTGGAACATGGACATAGAAAGGTAATAACAAAGACCATCAAAGTAATAGAAAAAAAATCCTCATTCATTTTAAGTTAATACATTGTGAAGAATGTCCAAATTATGCTTAAAGCCAGACACTGGAGGATCATTTTTTTAAGAATATTTTGTACAACTGATTTTTCTGAGACACAAAAAACATATTTGAAGATAAACTTGGGAGCGGTTAATGAGATACAAATTTTTTAATATTTAAAAACTGGGAGAAAAAGGTGGAAAAATGGGGTTACACCCCTTTCCCCCTAGTTTTTAAATATTCAAAAAATTGTATATCATTAACCACTTCTGAGTTTTTGTCAAATATGCTATTTGTGTCTTAGTAAAATCAGTTGTACAACATATCACAGGGGCGGATCCAGATGGGGGGGGGTGCATTAGGGGGAACAACTGTTTCAGAATAGATATGTGAGTAGCACATAACATTAATATGCATTGAAATTTTTAAGATTTAGTGGCAAAACGGGGGGGGCACGTGCCCCTTGTGCTCCCCCC
>NW_022706036.1:0-977 GCF_011630105.1 Anneissia japonica
GTTATCTCTTCTTAACTTCTTCCTTGAAAACAGGTTCAAGGAACATTTATTAATCATATAGGCCTCTGGCCCAAATAATATACAAAATATGATATTAACATAATTAATAGCAATCAATATTATAATATATCATAGATTCATGAAATGCCTAATAGGCCCTAAACGATAAAATATATGCCTATATAACTTGACATTAGTTTGTTCTCAATATTCTTGAATTTTTTAAACAAAATATTTTTTAGATATTTCTGAAATGCCGTATCTGTTTTAAAATATCTCAGAATGTATGAGCATTAAGACAGTCGCCTGAGTAGACCCCACTGAAGGCTCTGTCTCTAAGTCCGATCAGGTGCATTTTTACCAATTTTACCTAGGGCCCGGCAGTTATCTATGCCATAGTTACCAACCGCCACGCATCGTGCGGAACAGTCCCGCGTTTCAAAGTGTTTTTAGATGAAACTGAGTTGTTTTTGCAGAAGCACATGCGAGATCATTAATTTGTCACGCATTTAGCACTTGCGTGATAATGAATTATCACAAATTCAGGGAAAAACGTATTTAAAATTAGAAGAAATTGGTTTTATCAAAAATATAACGGTCATACAGAAGCTTATAGTCATTAGAGAGCTTTCATTATCTCGTTCGAGAATCAATTCACAGAGAAAATTTCTCCTTTCTGACCAAAACACTCAGCCAACCACGCACTTGTAGAATCTAGTAGTCGCGAGCAGTCTTGCGAGATTATTATTACAACCAACCGTTTATTATGTGACTGGAACCCGAACTTCCACAGGGGTTACGTAATAAGCAGTATACCGTATAATTATACTCGCGTATGTCCTATAAGGTGACCCCTGTGTAAGACCAGGGCCGGCGGAACGTTTTCCAAAGTGGGGGCGGGGGCCAATTATAAGCAGGTGCGTAACAGGAGTCTTGGGTCGGGGGGTGGGGGCAAGGGTAATAATTTTCCCGGTTAG
>NW_022706037.1:0-719 GCF_011630105.1 Anneissia japonica
AACTGTTGCTAATTGAAATATCCTATTTTTTTTGTTGTAAATTATTAAAATGAAAACCTGAAATATTAATATATTTAAAGGTTTCGTGAGAGATGTTTAGTAAATATTAATATTGTAAGATAACATAAATGAAAGATAACATCTTAATGTGAATTTGTTGTAAATTATTAAAATGAAAACCTGAAATATTAATATATTTAAAGGTTTCGTGAGAGATGTTTAGTAAATATTAATATTGTAAGATAACATAAATGAAAGATAACATCTTAATGTGAATACAATATTGATAGTTATCACCATAGCAATGAATAAAAATCGATAGAATTTCTGTTTATTTGGCTTTACATTTTTTTAAATAACACACGGTCTTTGTTTAAAAAAAGTTGTACATAATAATGTTAAAAATAGGTAATCCCCATAGCAACCATTGCTAGCAAACTTAATGAAAACTTGTAAGTTTAATGAAAAATGTTTATTAAATGTTTATTAATATTTATTTCATTTTATCAGACCAACAGTAAATTATTACCACTAAAATATACAAAACTTAAATATCATAGGAGAACATTAATAATCAATTTCAAATATAATTTCATATATTGCATCACAATATGGTTTTTAATTTCCATATAAAATAATTTTGGAAATTTATGCAGTGGTTTGTAGAACAAAAAGTAATTACCATAACAACCATTTCTACGCACACTTTAATGTATAAT
>NW_022706038.1:0-782 GCF_011630105.1 Anneissia japonica
TTTTAAAGATTTAAATAAAATTGTTTTTGTAGTTAAAAAAAGATTGTTCGTAATGATGATGTCATCCCTAGAAATTGGTGAATCATAGCTAGGAGTTGTGACTGTACTTCACAGACGAGCAAAGTGCAAATGAAAACCCTATAATGTGCGGCCTGCCGAGCCACATTGGCAAGAAAAATTAGTTTTTTTATGACTTGACACCGATTCTATGTAAACAGTAAAAAACTGTGAATAAAGTGGTGTGAAAACAGTTCTTCAAAGTTTGGGTATGCCTCTTGGTGTTAAATCAAAACTTCACTTTGGTCTTCCGACCGAATTTGATGCCCACCAAAGTACTTCTTTTGGTATTATTTATTATATATAAAACATCGCCGAATGCATCACATGTCTAAACAGATGAGTGATGTTAGAAAAATCAATTTGATTGGCCACTTTTTTTAGAAGCCAGATGATGAAATTTATTAGCTTTTACTGATAACATATTCATAAAAAAAGGCATTTACCTGGATTGAGATTTTTTAGTTTCTTGTCGTGATAAAGTTTCTTCTACCACTTGTGAATAATCTGAACTTTTAAAGCTGCTGCTACCTATTCCACCATAACCTGCTGTTGAGCGGCCCCCAGACTTCTGTGCTGCTTTGCGCTGCATTTGCAGCTCTTGTGCCTTTTTCTTCATTGCTTTGATTGCTTCATCTTCTTGGGTCTAAAATTAATTAATAATAAAGTTAATATCTCTTGATAATATGTATTTAAATATTATTTTAAAAAGTATGAAGACAACT
>NW_022706039.1:0-1324 GCF_011630105.1 Anneissia japonica
AAGTAAACACAATATATATATTTTTTCGTAAACACTTTTATTGACCTCAATTTCAATTTATCTTAATTTTTATCGAACTAATTTCTATCGATTTATATTCCTTTTTTTTTACAACTGTGTATTACTGAGGTTTAAGAACAGCTTCCTCTTCTTCCTCTCCTTCACCACCTCGTCGCAATCCGAATCACGCTTTCCGTTGCAAGGGGGGATGTTTTCCTTGTTCGAGTCTGCGTCTTCGTCCAAGTTCTCGTTCCCTTTGTCCTCGTCGACTGCGTAATCGATGTGTTTTTCCTCCATCATCTCCAATCTAGCGGCTTCCATCAACATAGTCGGTGCAATCGATTCCGGCCATCATGCACGCCTCCTCTTCCGTGCATGCCTCCCTCTCTAATATGCCTTTCACTATGGCCACGATGGTCTGTGGCGATTCGATGGCTGGTCTCGAGAAGAATTCGTCGTAGCTGGCGTCCGAGTCGGATACGGGACCGGCGAAAAGGCAGCGGCGCGTCACGTCCAAGGCGACTGGACAGTACAGAACGTGGAACCTGTTGGTCGGCGTCGACTTGTTGTCCGAGTAGCAGACCACGTTGAAGCTCACGCGCGCCAGATCTCCCTTGACTATCTCGGACCGCCGCTTACCCGACATGGGCTTCGGTGGCAGACCGGGTATAAGGTCGGCGACCGGCAAGTTCTTGTACCTCCTGTCCGTGTCGGCGTTTTCGAGGAAGGCGTTCTTCGTCCAATCAGACACGTGTTTGAGATCCGGATTGTTTTCCTCCATTGAACTGCGCGATCGAGCGAGGTCGTTCGCCTTTCTGAAGCTGGTGGCCGTCTTCATCTTGATCTGCGGGCATCTCGGCGATCCCTCGACGGGAAGCTTGAACTTCTGGTAAACGCCGGCCCCGTCCGCCACCTCTTTCGATCCGTATCGACCCCTGAATCTCTTCACGAATCCGGCTAAGAATCGATCGACGTTCAACTTGCCGCCGGAGTCGTGACACTCCTTGTAACTAGGGTGCGATATCCAAGCGGTCGCCGCGTGGTGGAAGAACAGGGCGTCTATCAAGATTGCCACCAGTCCCATCTTCGCCATCCTGAACGGCCCGTTTTCGGGATTGTAGATTCCGTTGAGGTTGAACGAGTAACTGGCGGCGTTCACGTCCGTCGTACCGACCCGTTCTTCGAACATCTGGTTGCTGCCGGTGGTTTGCATCCTCTTCTGCTTCTCCTTGGACGTCACGTAGTTGCCCAGCTCGCCGAGGTTGGGTTCGTACATGAGGCCCATCGAACCCGTGCTGATAGTCTTCGTCTTGTTGCCGTGCTT
>NW_022706040.1:0-519 GCF_011630105.1 Anneissia japonica
GTACCCTTCGAATGATAGGCAATCTATCAAAGCTCTTCAATGGCTGAAGTGGATGTCCCATAAAACTGGACAATATATTCAACATGCTGCCAATCAGGGCGAAAAACACATTGGTAAATACAAAGCCGATGGATATATCCAGGCAAACGGTAAGGAAATAGTACTTGAGTTTCACGGCTGTCACCATGGACACACGTGTATGGAACGTGAAACAAAACACCCCTTAAACGGTTTCAATATGGAAGAGCTGTACCAAAAGACTATAGATAAACGACGGTATATCACAGACCTAGGGTATAAGTATATTGAGCAATGGGAATGCGAATTTGACAAAGAGATCAAACAAAACAATGAAATGGCTGATTTCATAAAAACATTGACTATTCCATCACCACTTGTCCCTCGCGATGCTTTCTTTGGTGGTAAGACAAATGCTGCTAAACTATACTATTCTGTTCAACCCAATGAAACGATAAAGTATGTTGATTTTACAAGTTTATACCCCTTCGTTAACAAGGT
>NW_022706041.1:0-947 GCF_011630105.1 Anneissia japonica
CTCTAAAAATTGCACAATTAGGGAGTTTTGATCAATTCCGACGAAACTAGAATTAAAAGCACAAACAAAATTTTCGCGCGCTTCGCGCGCATTTGTTGCGGTTGAAGCCTGTGCTTGCCCTCCTTTGCCTTCTAAGTTATTTAAAAACATAATAGTCTCAAAACTTGAGAAAGAAAATTTAAGATAGATCGTTTTACCTAAAAGAAGGGCCTCAATGTGCAATGATGGTGAAAGAATAAGCCTATGAATTGTAATAAATAAAACCACGATGAAAATGCGATAATTTTATGCACATATGCATATTCATATTTTCAATGTTAATCTGGTTGATAAATAATATATAAAAAAATAAATAATAATAATAATAAAGGTGCTCGAATAATGCTTTAGTGAATAATTAATACTTCAATAATGCTTCAATAGGCCTATTTGCGATAGTGTGATTAATGAGATAATTGTTGATTAAGTTATAGAAATATAATAGGTAGGCCTATATACCATTAATAATGATTCAGCATATTAAATCAACGATACGTCGTAATGTAAAATTTCTTTGGTTTAATAATAATAATAATAATAATAATAATAATAATTTTACGATAGTTTGATTAATGAATAGCAATAATCAGCATATTAAATAAAATTACGTCCATGCAAAACCTGCTTTTAAATAAAAACATTATCTATTTGATTATGTTTTTAAAAATAATCTTATAAATTATAAGTTTATTTTCTGCGATAATTTTATCCACATATGCATATTAATGTTTTCAATGTTAATATGGTTGATAAATAATATATATAAAAAAATAAATAATAATAACAATAATATTAATAAAGGTGCTCGAATAATGCTTTAGTGAATAATTAATAATACTTTATTAATGCTTCAATAAGCCAATTTACGATAGTGCGATTAATGAGATAATTGTTGATTAATTTATAGA
>NW_022706042.1:0-664 GCF_011630105.1 Anneissia japonica
TATCTTGGAAAGACGGACGTCCAAGATAAATTATCTTGGAAAGACGTCTTTCCAAGATATGTTATCTTGGAAAGACGGAATTCCAAGATAACATAGAGGAGACGAAATTCAAAATTTAAAGATAGCCTGAAAGCTGTAGTAATTATAAGGAAAGTTGAGCTACCTGTAACTTACCAATGGATAGGCCTATATTCAATTTGTTCAAGTTCAAAGTTGTGAGTGAATATTGTTGTATTTCAATACACATCTAGATGTGTCATTGTGTGTTGTTCTGTATTTTCACGCATTGTTCTGTATGTACGCATCAACATCTGCTTATTAAAACGCATGAAAAATAGGCCTACGTTAATTTTTAATGTATAAAAATTAATTTGGTTTTTTTTTTGTGCCCAAATTTGTTTACAAAAACGTAATGCAATAATAGCATATTGACTACTATTGTATATTTTCGGAAAATATTTCAGCCGCTCCAAATCTCTTTCCTATTCTTCCTTTATTCTTTCACAATTTTGCGTTTTAATCATATTTTTCATAATTTTATACACTCACATATAGTAAATTGTTTAGGCCTAGACTAGGCTATACCACGGCTTGGCTATCCTATATTATTTAAATATACAATTTTGATAAATAAGATTATTTTAACATTGGAAATTTAAATGTA
>NW_022706043.1:0-798 GCF_011630105.1 Anneissia japonica
GTATACAAAGTATAATAATAATAACACTAAATATTTAAAACTTCAACCCTGTGTTGTCTAAATTTTCCCGTAAGCATGTTGATAAAACCAACGACAATAATTCTACTGTCAGTATGATAGAAATGGAGAAAATTTGATTATCTCTATCTTAGTGATATTATAACAAACACAAAAGATCGGAAACGGGGGTTTGACGTTTACAAAAATTACGATGACGAACTTGGGTATGGAGGTATTGATGATGAATATGCAACATTAAAAGGTGTATACAGTCTCCACAACCATATTATTTAGAGTTCGAGAAGTAAATTATTTGAATGGTGTCAGTTTGTTTGAGTATATTTACTCCACTAGTTGAGGCTTAGAAGCCTGGTATACAAAGTATAATAATAATAACACTAAATATTTAAAACTTCAACCCTGTGTTGTCTAAATTTGCCCGTAAACATGTTAATAAAACCAACGACAATAATTCTACTGTCAGTATGATAGAAATGGAGAAAATTTGATTATCTCTATCTTAGTGATATTATAACAAACACAAAAGATCGGAAACGGGGGTTTGACGTTTACAAAAATTACGCTGACGAACTTGGGTATGGAGGCATTGATGATGAATATGCAACATTAAAAGGTGTATACAGTCTCCACAACCAAGTTCGTCATCGTAATTCTTGTAAACGTCAATCCCTCGTTTCCGATCTTTTGTGTTTGTTATAATATCACTAAGATGGAGATAATCAAATTTTCTCCATTTCTATCATACTGACAGTAGAATTATTGTCGTTGGTTTTATTA
>NW_022706044.1:0-799 GCF_011630105.1 Anneissia japonica
AAACAACTTTGCTCTGACAGAGTCTGACTGTTTGTTAAGTGAAGGTTTTAAATCCTTAATCCAGACCATTTCTTTAATTAAACAATCAAACTTTGTTTTACATTTAGATAAAATTCTGAAGTGATCAACAGTATTAAGATCACTTATACCATGTTGTTTTAAGTGCATTCCTATGTTTCCCTTTCTGTGTTCATTACACATAAATACCTGTCTCTTATATGAATCACACAAGCCACATTGAAATTTATACACAACGCATTGTTCGTTAACAATCTTAGGTTTTCTTTCTCTCTTCTTTAAGATTTCACCTACTTTCCTACTAGTAAACACTGGAATAATTTCTTTATTAATCTTAGAGCTGAGTTGTTTAAGTTGTTTAGTAACTGAGTTTGCTGAAAGCTGATCCTTAAAAGGCAGTACAATTCTAACAGGTTGTTCATTCATTTCTTGACTAGTAGGCCTATTTACATCTGTAAATTTTGTGTTAAAATTATTATTATTATTATTATTATTATTATTATTATTATTATTATTATTATTATTATTATTATTATTATTATTATTTCCCGCCATTATTATTAAACAATTTTTTGTTATTATTATTATTCTTTTTATTATTATTATTATTATTATTATGAATTATTATTATTATTATTATTATTATTATTATTATTATTATTATTATTATTATTTTTATTTCCCGTCATTATTATTAAAATATTTTTTGTTATTATTATTTTTATTATTATTATTATTGTTATTATTATTATTTTTTTTTAAATATCTTTCATGCCACACG
>NW_022706045.1:0-509 GCF_011630105.1 Anneissia japonica
ATATTTTGTTGAAGTAGGCCAATTTCCTCTAAAAATTGCACATTTTAGGGAGTTTTGATCAATTTTAACGAAATTAGAATTTAAAAAACAAACATTTTTCGCGCTTCGCGCGCATTTTTTATGTTAAAGCTTGTGTTTGCTCACTTTTGCCTTCTAAGTTATAACACATAGTCCCAAACTCAAGAAAGAAAATTTAAGATAGATCATTTAACCTATTAAAAAAGGGCCTCAATGTGTAATGATGCACAAAAAAAATTTTCGCGTGCTTCGCGCGCATTTCTTAGGGTTGGAGGTTGTGCTTGCCCTCCTTTGCCTTCTAAGTTATTTAAAAACATAATAGTCCCAAAACTTGAGAAAGAAGATTTAAGATAGATCGTTTTACCTAAAAGAAGGGCCTCAACGTGTAATGATGGTGAAAGAATAGGCCTATGAATTTTAATAAATAAAACCACGATGAAAATGCTTATATTTAGTTCCAAACACACGCGTGTGCCCTATATTAATATTAA
>NW_022706046.1:0-1085 GCF_011630105.1 Anneissia japonica
GGAAGTTTATAACTTATTTAATATAATATATATATATAATATAAATATATGTTTGGTACATAAATGTGTGGTAATTGTAACTTTGTGATGCTTTTCAATAACAAATTAAAATTACAGCAGAGTATGGTACTATCATAAAAATTATCAATCTACAAGTCCATTCCAATAATGTACTTACGTATTTCATGGTGTGTAGCTCTCTCTACCAGCAAATCTGGGTCATGAATACGCTGGGCTCCTGACAATATCTCTTCACCTCTCATAAACATATCATACGAGTTCGATAATTTCTTTGTGTTGTAAAAAATAAATGGTAAAATTCAATATAACAATTTATATTCTGTTTTTTTAGTTGATTTTTACAGTATATTTTTAAAAAAAATTTGTAATATCTAATATTTAACCCGATATAATTATAAAGTAAACACAATAATGTTTGTTTTATTTATTATAAAAATTGCTTGTGATAAAGAAAAACTTGATTTGAAAAATGGCATTTAATTCCTCACAAACTGAAGACAATATCATAATCAAGAAATTACCACTTACTGGGTTGTTGGGATCAGGCATAGTGTAAAACGGACGTACAGCCAAAGGGTACTTGTCCAAAATGTAGAAGTCGGTGTCATACTTTTTCTTCACCAGTCGTCCAAGGAATTTTTCGTTTGGCGTGCTTAAAAAATATAATTCACTAATTACATGCCATTCATTTACATAATTGATGTTAATTTTTGTTTTTCAAACATTGTTCCAAACCAATCAATTTTGTTGAATGTGTTGATTTAAAGAAAGGCAAATAGTGTTTGAATAAATGCCATAATAATACATAGTGTAGCATAGCTTTCAAAGAATGTAGTCCTATAAATAAATGAATAAAGAAATTGTTTAATAAAATTCTTCAGACAGGATTCGAACCTGCAACCTCTCGCTGTCAAGGTAAGTGTCATAACCATTGGACCACATAGGCTACAATATATTACACAATAGGTATGGCTAGAAACATATAATTGCATACAATATAAATCAAGATTGCTGTTAACACTGTTAAATTATATTGAGATAATATATATCTATATATCTATATA
>NW_022706047.1:0-820 GCF_011630105.1 Anneissia japonica
AAAACCAGGCTTTAATTGGCATTTATCACCCTGCAGAGGACTCTTGTGATCTGTAGGTGTCATGGAATACGAAACAACTTGAAAATGGCGGGGTAAAAAAAATCGTCCAAAAAAAAGTATGAGCTATAGCTCATGGTTTTTACCAAAATTGGCTAATTTTTAACCTGGTCGTTTTTTCCAGATTCGGCCACATGTGCCTAATTGAGTATCATCCGATTTATCTTTTTTTGAGCTTAAAACTAGTCTTTAATTGGCATTTATTACCATGCATAGGACTCTTGTCATCTGTAGGTGTCATGGAATACGAAACAACTGGAAAATGGCGGGGTCAAAAAAATCGTCCAAAAAAAAGTATGAGCTATAGCTCATGGTTTTTACCAAAATTGGCTAATTTTTAACCTGGTTGTTTTTTCCAGATTCGGCCACATGGGCCTAATTGAGTATCATCCGATTTATCTTTTTTTGAGCTTAAAACTAGGCTTTAATTGGCATTTATCACCCTGCAGAGGACTCTTGTCATCTGTAGGTGTCATGGAATACGAAACAACTGGAAAATGGCGGGGTCAAAAAAATCGTCCAAAAAAAAGTATGAGCTATTATAGCTCATGGTTTTTACCAAAATTGGCCTATTTTTAACCTGGTTGTTTTTCCCAGATTCGGCCACATGGGCCTAGTTGAGTATCATCATCGTTATTTAAGCTTAAAACTAGGCTTTAACTGGCATTTATCAACCTGCAGAGGACTCTTGTCATCTGTAGGTGTCATGGAATACGAAACAACTGGAAAATGGCGGGGTAAAAAAAAAGTATGAGCTATAGCT
>NW_022706047.1:846-1087 GCF_011630105.1 Anneissia japonica
AATTTTTAACCTGGTCGTTTTTTCCAGATTCGGCCACATGGGCCTAATTGAGTATCATCCGATTTATCTTTTTTTGAGCTTAAAACTAGGCTTTAATTGGCATTTATCACCATGCAGAGGACCCTTGTCATTTGTAGGTGTCATGGAATACGACACAATTGGAAAATGGCGGGGTTAAAAAAATCGTCCAAAAAAAAGTATGAGCTATAGCTCATGGTTTTTACCAAAATTGGCCAATTTC
>NW_022706048.1:0-992 GCF_011630105.1 Anneissia japonica
CTAGATTAAAAATTTGTGTTATTAACGTGTAGGCCTACTGTTGCATCATTAAATAGTGTAACATTCCGTGTACATCAAATATATTACACTTGTACAGTACTATATATGTTGGGGTAAACTGTTTTAGAAATAGAACAATGTGCTGGCAACGAAACTTATGAAATTAATTATCCGTTATTGTAAAGTGTAAGTGCAATAGCACAACGGTATTGTTCGATGGAGAATTAAAATCTTATTATAACCACAGTGATGTAAGATACATATCCTTACGTACATAGTGGAAAAGAACAACTGACTTTAATTTGATTGAATGAACTAAATGTATTGCTGTGTAGTTTAATAATTTTAATAATAATTGAATTATTCATAGTATCTTTGTATCACTACATTATGTAACGATAAAGAATTGATTTAAATTATACACCACTAATGCACCGCTGTCAGCGAGTCGAGCGTCATTTTATATTTTACTCTTTCGTTTCAGAATTTGATTGACAGTAGAACGTGAGACTTTCATCTTATGATGATGATAATAATAATAATTATAATAATAAAGATAACTATAATGATAACGATAATGTAAATGATAATGTTGATGATAATGATAATGACAATGATAATGATAATGATGATAATAATAATAATAATAACAAATATATTGTTAATAATAGCGGACACACGCATTCGTGATGCATCCAACAATACACAATATTGAAAGAAACACCTACATAAACAAAAATGTTGTAACATATTGCTTGAAAGTTTGAGGCTGAGGTAAAACGTCAAATAAGGTTTTTATTGAAAAAAAAAAAACAATGGACAAACCAAAATATCTTATCCGTACCTTATTTGCAGTAGGTATGACTATATACCATCTATAATGCAGTACAGTAAATGTGCTGCTGCACAATAATGTAAATAAAGTGCGTAAAACTAAGAACACAATAAGAAACTTTTGAACATGAAATCGGCAAAAAAAAAAAAAAAAAAAA
>NW_022706049.1:0-1900 GCF_011630105.1 Anneissia japonica
AATTAAAAGGAAAAGAACTGAAAGAAAGGTAAGTAAATATAAAAATGAAATAAGAAAAGGGGGAAAAAAGGCAAATATTAAAAGGAAATACTGTAGATATTGAAGGGATAATAAAGGGAAAAGGGTACAAGAAAGGAGAAAAAATCAACCTAACTGCAGGAAAAGGAAGGAGTGGTAAAGGAAGGAGTGGTAAGGGAAGGATGACCACATGTTTACCTTCAAATTATAGTTCAATTGGTAGGCATATTGCTAAGAAAATGACATCATGATTTAGTAATAATATGCCAACTACCCTGTAATCAATGGCTGCCAATATCTTATCTATTTTTAGTGGCTTAATTGCCCTCGCCCCACGAAGTGGTATTGCAATGAGCTCCGTCTGTCTGTCTGTCTGTTTCTTTTTCTGTCTGTCTGTCTGTGACGTTTGTATTTGTCCTTTCGGGAGCATAACTGAAAAACTACTGGACCGTTTAACGTCAAAATTTCACACATTAACAACATTACAGGTATCTCGGTCCTCCGATTTTGGTGCTCATCATAGGATGTAGATTTTAGAACGTTATAAAGTTTTGTCGCAATTGACAGAGCCAACTCGAGTGGATCGTTCGACCGAGTCATTTGGCTAGACCAGGCTGACTCGAGCGGATTGACCGCGGACCGACTCGAGTGTACTGACCATGTGTCAAATTCTGGCCAGCAGACTGGAGGCAGCCCAGAAGGCATGTAAGCCAGACTGATGGGCTTGCTACTTGAGGCCTGTGCTAGGCCTCGTTTGGCTGATGGATTGGAGAAGATGCAGATTTTATATTGCTATCCCAATTTTTTTTTAAAATCTTATAAATAATGAAATATTTAAAAAAAATATTTTATAAGATGAAAAAATAATAGATAATCTGAGATTACAAACCCTCGCCCTGCTGTCACGTCACTCGGCCACATTTCACCTGATACATATGCCAGTAATATTATACCCCAACAACAACCAGCGGATACAAAGATATGGCGCAACAGCAGGGCGAGGGTTTGTAATCTCAGATTATTTTATTTATTATTATTGCTTGCTATTAATTAACTTGTTAAATGGAAGTCATCAAAGTTGAATTTATAACCAGTTATGGTATAGTATAAAAACTGAAACATTTTTTATTTTCTTTATTCCACTTTATATAAATTTATAATAATTTTTAACTCCCGATATTACAAGTGAACACATTCTTGATCTCATGTGGAAGCCCATACTGTAATGCCTATTTTTTTGTAAGTTTCAAACATGTTACTGTATACTACCCACACAAAGTTTTGGATGAGGAAAATGCTGTTTCATAATGTACAGTATGTCGGCTAATCTGGTGTTAGCCACTGTGTGTGCTCTGAACTGTGGAGATCTCTAGGTCCCCAGTTCAATTCCCATCGCTGCCTCTCCTTGTGTGTCAGCTGGAGGACTAAAATACAAGTTACAATAGCGCACCGTCTATCGGATGAGACATTTAAGCTGTGGTCCCCTGTGCATTTATGGCCCATGTGCATGTTAAAGAACGCAGTACACTCTTCGGAAATTAGTAGGGGATTGTCTCCCGGTGTACTGCCCATTACCAAAAGAAGGACCCCACTGGAAACAAGTCTTCTCCTAGACTTTGCTTTTTTGAGATACCAAGTAAGTGGTTGGTTGGGCTCTACAGTGTGGTTTGCAGGGTTTAGCAATACCCATTTTTTGCCCTGTTCTGTATACTGTAATTAGCCCACCACTATTTATAGTATAGTATATTATAATTCTAACACACTGACCATAAAAGACTGTTTGCTGGTACCAAAACGCAATATTAAAGAAGTAATAAAACAATGTTGATCACTGTAACATGCATGCTTTATAGCATAGCAAAGTAGGCTGCTAAGAATTGAG
>NW_022706050.1:0-1078 GCF_011630105.1 Anneissia japonica
GGAATTGAACACTTTCCCCTGGGGAGGACCTCCGAACCCCTTCCTTTTTGTTTTGTTTTTTTTTTTTTTGGAAAAATGTTTACCTCTACCCTAAATTTGAACCCAGACCCCCTTGATTCATATTCCTATTCATCTTACCGTTCCGCCGGCTAAGTGCTCACTTAGTTGTACGATTGAGTGTGCCCAGCTTTGTAACGTCTATACTCAAGGAGTTTCCCTAAGGTGTTAGTGGACATTTATATTTAAATTCATAATATGCTTTTTAAAAACCCAACTAAACTAAAAAAAAAATCCCTTCAAATAAAGAATACATTACAATTATTATAGTGATTTTAATGCAGTTTATTTTTGCCGTTTTGTTTATTGCCGTTGGTCATTGCCGTTTTGGTCGTTGCCGTTTTGGTTTTTTGTCGTTTTGACCTGCTCCCGAATAGTACAGTATGTTGGTACAAAGCAAACCAGACCGAAAGCAATGGCAGATTTGGCGGATTTTGGTACCTTCGGAATTCCAGAACCTTTTAACACAGGGTTTCTGCCGGTGGATGATATTCATAAAGTATACTATGAGGAGTGTGGAAAATCAGATGGAAAGCCTATAATATTCGTGTAAGTTTCAGTAACTTTTAAGCTTAAGTTAGTGCCTAGGCCCCTAGCTAGCACTGCAGGCTAGCTAGGCCCAGGGCCTAGGCGAGGAAGCCAGTCAGGAGGGCAGGCTAGCCTCTAGGGGCTTAGGCTAGTAGTAGTAGTGGGTTTCGTAGTAGTAGGGGCCTAGGCCTAGACCTTAAGCCTACGTACGTATCCTTGGCTAGTCTAGGTAGTAGTAGGAGGAATAGTAGTAGTAGTAGGCCTAGGCCTAGTCTAGCCCTGCAGAAGAATGCCAGTCAAGTCCCCTTGTAAAGTCGCCCCTTACAAAGTGGCCCCCCCTACAAAGTCGCCCCCTAACCAAGTTTCCCCCGTCAATATTGAATAGTCATACACAGCAATATTCGAAGTCATTGACATTAACCACAAATATCAAGTTAGACCTACTTAATACTTGAAGACATATATAGGCCTATAGCTAGGCCCCCTATCTATT
>NW_022706051.1:0-697 GCF_011630105.1 Anneissia japonica
AATTCGCCAACAGTACGGTGCCGTTCGTCATCTTGTCATGGAAACTGCACGGTTCGTGGAACTCGAACTGTTTCCTCGTCGATCGGAGGGAGACTCGTGTCGCGACGACAGGATGCTGATGTTGACGTGGGATCGTTTGAGCAACGTGTGCGAGGACATGGGTGTCGTGTTCGGTCTCAAGAGTAACATGAGACTTCGAGGTCGCGTCTTCGACCTCACTTATCTACTGGGCGAGATATTCGCCGTTCTCAATGTGTACGGATGCCCACCGAAGCGACTGTTCCAAGAGAATCGAAAATTACCGAGAACCAATGCTGCTACAACGCCCGAATAATTCGCGCTCACGAACATTGGTTGGGCAAGCAGGAGAGAAAATTTCTGCACGACCAAGTGGTTGCCGAACTTCAACCGGATGATGTGTATAAGAGACAGGTGTATAAGAGACACCGGCCGATCTGCTGTTCGCTTTCTCCCTGGTGAACCCGCTGGTTCAGACCGAACAATTGGTGGTGAGGACGTTGGTCGATCAGATGGTGGATCCGGCGGAACCGACGGTCTATCGCGACGCGGAAACGCATTTTGCATTGCACTGCAAAACCGAAGACGCTCTACTGTCCACCGTCGAGAAGAAAACGGGCGTCACCCGAAAACGATGCAAGGACATGCTGTCGGCTATGCAGAGCGGAGACAAGAAAAC
>NW_022706052.1:0-632 GCF_011630105.1 Anneissia japonica
GTTAAATATTTAGGTCTCAAGTCACTCACCCCCAATGGCAATAAATCTTGCTTAGGCTACCTAGGTTGGCTAGGCTACCTAGGACCAGGCCTAGACAAGACCTAGGGCCTAGGCTAGCCTAGCCTACCTATAGCATTGAAGTACTTATTATTAAAAGTTGAACATTTTCAAAATATCATTATGAGTATAAGGTAGTACATTTTAATTTAAATGTTCTAACTACCTAAATTAACCAGATTGAACGATCAAACGATCTTCATATTGAGAGAAAGATAACGTGCCATCCTCCTGTAGTGGTTGGTGAATGACTTGGGGATCATCTTAATAATTAAACACTCACGCATGTGGAGAGCTGAAAGCTAGCTAGAGTGTACTCTCTGGGCTGCGGTACCTCCTGTGCAGGGATTGTCTCGAAAGTTCCGCCTTTTTTTCCTTTTTTTTTTTTTAAAGAAAATGTTTTTCTTGCTAATTCTCCACTAGACAACCGGGCAACATGAGGAGTAAATAGGCTAGCCCGGAGCGGTTTTTACTAGACATTGTACGCCGGGCTAGTACTAAATCGAGCCCTGCCTATGCTAGCTTAGGCGACCTACGTTTTTGGCTTTCTTGTTCTCTATCAAGATATAAACGTT
>NW_022706053.1:0-2271 GCF_011630105.1 Anneissia japonica
TCATTCTGGAAAGTGAAATGCATGAAATCTGTCAACCACACTGTCAAGGTCGAGGTTGCTTCCCCTATCACGATGTATTACAAGCATCATGAGGCTATCCAAACGAGCATTTGTCATAACAGAACGAAACTTATATTATTATTGTGATGAAAAGTTAAATACTTTAATGAAAGTAAATAATTTTTTTATTTGTTTATTCCCCGACAAAATTTACTCGTCTTCCCCGGCGGGGGGGCTACGCTTTCCTGACGGAGGGGAGGGGGGAGGCTATATCCCCAGCCCCCTCTGGCGCCACCCCTTATTGTCCTTCTTTTTTTCACAAAATGATGTTCGGTGTCTGCCTAATTTGAACTGTAGCCTTTTTTTGTGTGTGTGCGTGTGTCTTCTTTGTCCATTTTTGTCCATGTCCTCTTTCTGTTTTTTGTTTTTTTTTTTGTGTCTCCCTTTTGTACTTTTGTTTCAGGCTGGCTCGTCACAGGATGATTTTTCTTCCTGGGTCTGTGCCTTTTTCCTGAATTTGTTATGATCTTGTATTATAATTGTGTACAAATGATAAAGGAATCAAATAAATGTTACTTTGAATTGACAACTTTGGGCGACGTGGACTGGTCTGTCAAATGGGGAAGCTTTCACGATTGCATCGTGGACAGCTACGCAGTGCAGCGCAGTAAAACGCTCAAGTGATACGATAGCGATTTTACATATAAATAATAATGATTCTGGATTTATATCATATATTTATGAAATCCAACCTGGCTGAATATGCCTAATGATAACTGTAATTTATTTTGTTGGTGATTATGAAATGTAATATAAAATCATTGTTGGTATAGAATAGAATATACAATCAACCGTTAACCATTATTATACCTGTCAGTATTGTGTTTACATGTATTCTTTTTGTATTATACTTATCTATCAGTTCTAAAGCAAAAATGATTAGAAATTAATAGATAAAAAATGAATAAACTGTAATGATAATTAATTCACTTGTTAATTCATTAACAGAAAATTAACCCATGTATTTAATATTATAATGAATGCATTCTCAATTCAATAGGCATGTCAAAACCAAGACTGTACATACACATGAATATATTGCTAGTACCGTAGGCTCTCTTTTGATAATAATTATCTTCAGTAAATTTAAATGAAATGAAACATACAGAGAAATAGTTTAGAGTGAAAGGTCAAACACGTATTGAATTCAAAATATAAAATTATTATGACGAGTAAATTGAATCAGATGTAATCATATTACGGAAAACTAAATGCCAACCGATAAACAACTAAGATCTCCGATAACTGAACAATATTCGATAACTGAACGATTTTCGTTAACTGAACACTTTGTTGTTTTATTGTAACTACTTGAAACAAACTCGGTCTGATAACTTCCTACTTGCATTATATTATACTTGACAATGATTTATCGATTCTCTACGGACATGAGCTTATTAATCAACTAACATGATGATGTTTTAAATGTTTTTAGTGATCATGAAAACATTAGAAAATCTTTATTTTGCAGTATTTTAATCTCTGATCATAGGCCTGTGTTTTTACTTTCTTAATTGGTAAATGTAGGCCTATCCAAGTCTGCTTAAATTATGCGATGTAATTATCACTAATAACGATTTTTTAGACGTCCCAACAAATATAGAAAGAAATACAATTATCCAGGAAATCTTATAACCACATGTTTATTGAAATTGTAAAATAAAAAACCATTTCACCCCCTTTTGTCAACTTAGTGTGGTTTCACGTCCTGAAGTTTTCATATTTTGTAGACGACAGTCTCGCACTTCAAACGCAACGGTTTGTGCGCCAAATACCTGTCACGTGGTCAGCAGAATTTCCCTAATGACCATGCGTCATCTCGGCAAAGTTTCAAAATCTTAGACATTTGAGGTACCTGCCAGGAACTATTGTGCGTCGTGGGAACGTAATTGCAGATTATGAGAACATATTTACATAAACGTAGAATCAATATTAAGTCCGTAATGCAAAGACCTGGGTGTGAAATAATAAGATAATTTATCCTGGTTAAGGCACAAATGGGCCTTTAGGAATGATTTTTCAAACCTATAAATTACATAAAGTTTTTACTTGAAAATAAGTCATATTTTAAGTGTACGGGAAAGGGAAAAAATCAGATAGTAGGTCGACAACCAGACAGACACAGACTATTGTGGTATATTACTCATTTTATTCAATTTTATTTTATCTTGTGTCTGATCTTTGATTTTTTTTTTTTACAAAAAAAGGTCA
>NW_022706054.1:0-193 GCF_011630105.1 Anneissia japonica
TTTTAGGCTAGGAAAAAAAAACGATTATTTATTTTTACATGTCAATCATGCTACTAGGCTAATCCATAGGATAGGGGCCTAGTCCCTGCCTGTTCCTAGGCCTCCTTGACCCGGTGGTAGAATGGTAGGCCCATAGTAGGCCTACCACCATCATCAGACATGATCAATGAAATCCCGGCCCATGTTTGTGCCT
>NW_022706054.1:354-797 GCF_011630105.1 Anneissia japonica
TATAGCCCACAACGCCTCAAATGTTATTTTCGGGCATCAGAACACACAAATTTCGCGGGGGCATGCCCGGACCCCCTAGGATATTGTTGTCTCGATCGGCCCAAATTTCCCCCCCCCCCTTTCGGCCCCCGCTTTTGGACATCTCTGGATCCGCTCCTGAATTTCTTTTATTTTTGTGTAATTTAATATAATTAAGGCTAAAACGTTAATACATAGGCCTAGGCCCTAATCAATGGCAATAACATTCTCATTATTGAAAAGGCCTGTCCGACGGGAGAAAATTGGACAGAACGACAAAAAACCAAAACTTGAAATAAAAATATCTAGGATCAGCAATATTTAAGCATCAGTCGGATTACACCAACATAACTTTTTTTTAATGGGCCTTAGTAAATTTGCATTTTCTTTTAATTACTTTGTTTTCATTATTAGTAATATGTAAT
>NW_022706055.1:0-354 GCF_011630105.1 Anneissia japonica
CCAGTTGAATTATCAGGAATTTAGCCAATAATACAAAAATTATTCCTATCAGTGAAACAATTCATGATAAAATATATAAAATTGTGTAGACAATTTATGTCAACCAATATATACATTGGCTTATGTGTATTTATATATAGCTTACATGACATAATTATGTTATAAAATAAAAATGTAAGAATGTTACGCCTATTTGGGAAACCATAATTAATCTACCAGACTATGTTATTGTTTTTAGGGACCCTTGCCACTGAGCATATACTATCGAAGCACTTTCACAAACAACCCATTTTTATGATAAGAACCTTTTAGTAGTTTGTCGAATTAACACCAAAACCTTTGGTCATAGATCAT
>NW_022706055.1:408-729 GCF_011630105.1 Anneissia japonica
TCAGTTGCTGTTTTAACACAAAACTTAAGACGCACCTTTTTATTATAAAATGTTAGGCACATTTGATTTTTACTTCGGTTTAGTTGAAATTGGCGCTATATAAGTTATTATTCTTACTATTCTTATTAATTTATTAAAATTATTATTATTATTATTATTATTATTATTATTATTATTAATAAACAACATACAGTATTTTAAAAAAGTATAAGGAATTTGGCCAATATTAAGATTTTAAAAAAATATTCATATCTGTAAAACCATTCAGAATAAAATATCAAATTTTGTTAGCAATTCAATCAATATATACTGTGTATTGGC
>NW_022706056.1:0-697 GCF_011630105.1 Anneissia japonica
TACATTAATTATTGTGGGATTAAAAGCCAGATGGAAACTGCTACATATAAATTTTGCTTAATTCACATAACCAGTTACTGGTCAGCATGAGTGCTAAATATCTGGTCAATGTGAAATCACAGTTACTGGTCAGTGTGAATTCATAGTATCTGGTCAGTCTGAATGCACAGTTACTGGTCAGTGTGAATGCATAGTAATGGTGAATTATGCTGGAATGTGTATGTTAATCTACCGTAATTTTAATAATAATATAGTAATTGTTGTAGTTTTGTGTGTGTGTGGATGGTGTAGCTTGCATAGCGGTATGATGACTGAGTTAAGATTTTATTGTTGATGAAAAAATGATTGTAAAAATTATCTGTAAAAGACAAAAACGTTTTGCAAATATTGAGGGGAAAAAGTAATCTGAATTTTGAAATTGAATGTTAAAAAAAATATTATTAATGTAATTGCATTGAAAATTATTTTTAATCATGATAACATAGAACAAGAATATGTATTGGATATACAGTGTAAAATACAGGATTTTTGGATATCCATACATTTAATTATGTGTCTGCATGCATTTTATTGATAGCAATCTTTTTTTATTTGTGTATTTTTATGCACTCCATAATTTTTTCAAGTGTTACATGGGACCTAAGCATTTTCACAAACTTTCAGTAAGTACAATTTGTGTGCACTCAATTATTTTTGC
>NW_022706057.1:0-666 GCF_011630105.1 Anneissia japonica
TACAAGTATACCAATTATTCTCGCAAACTTCATATCCTATCGCGTTGTTTGTGTTTTAAGTTAACATAATTTTTCAGATTGATCACAAAATCAGAAGCATGATCTCAAACATCAGAACCCAGCTTTTATTGTTTAAAACTGTCGGGACCCCATTGAATGAAACTACGGTATTATAGTTTATATTATATTTTTTTAAAGTACAATGTCGGGGCCGCCAGCGCCTGGGGCCCTGGCGCTCTACTATATTATAGGCCTAGACTAGGACCAGGCCTCCTATTATAGTATAGAGGCCTAGTCCAAGACCTTGTTGCAAATCCCAGCCCACATAAGCCTAGCCTATAATGCCTAGCATAGGGCAGGGCCGTAGGCAGGATTTTCGATGGGGAGGTGCGTTTTGCAACCGAAGTGGACCTTACGATGGGCGACTGCCTTGAGAGTGGGGCGAATATTCTGGAAGCTCTGAAAAATTAGCATTTTGAGGGCCTTTTTTAATGGATTTCTAAAATCCATAATTTGTAATATCGCGATTTAAATTTTCATTCATTTGAGTATTGTCTAGGGACCTACAGTAAAAGCAGGAGAATAGAGGGTGGGGGTGAAAGGAGGAACTTGAGACAGAAGGTCAAGAAAATTTATGATTATGGCACCTCAAAATGCCCGGAAAGG
>NW_022706058.1:0-677 GCF_011630105.1 Anneissia japonica
TCAGATTCGGCTATCCATAACGTAATCATACCCGTATGATTGCAAAGAGCATCTTCTTCATATGGCCTAACTAATTAAAACATACTTTATACACGAATAATATATTTATATAAATATCATATAAATATTTGAAGATATAGTGTCGTCTAAATCTAGTACAAACAAAACAAAACAAAATTGAAATGTTAAATTTGTATATTTAGTTACTGGCTAAAAAAAAATAGATAAGATTTTCGTTGGCCAATCAATACCCATAAATGTCCGACAGCAAATTTAAAGATTTTCTAGTAAAATATCTGTAAATTGTGCATAAAGTGATTTTATTTTTTAAACGATGTGATGTTTATGCAATTTAGATATATCGTCTTTTGTTTTATTGAATATAATTTATATTGGCCTATATATATATATATATATATAGGATATATATATTTAACATATACATTATACATATATATATATATATATATACTGTTGCTTCATTTTGAATATATATAGGCCTACATATATATATATATAGTATATGATATATATATAATATATATATATATATTTATATATATAATATAAATCATCAAAGGTACATATACAGTGTTTAATAAGGACATGATGGAACATCGTAGGCTACCCTGTAGCTTTTCAACGAATAAAGTCCTATAAAAAGTCATTGTGTAATA
>NW_022706059.1:0-527 GCF_011630105.1 Anneissia japonica
TGCCTTGACCTATAACAGAGCGCCCTCTAATATCCAACCGGCTCCAAGTTCCAGAGCGGTTAATACAGGTACTTTATGTTCATATCAACAATACGCAATTAATTCGCTGGTTTTAGGTTCGAGGGTCGTTTGAACAAAACGGCAGTCTTCTTCTGTCTAAAGCATCCTAGTTAGTGCCGTTGTAAAATGGTTGGTTTATTGTTCAACACCGGTGTTTGTAAAAAATGTACTCTCGCAGCAGAGTGGTCAGGGGAGTCAGAGGAAATCCCCGCCAGACAAGCGCTCATAGAGCTTCATGATTGGATAATTATGCTATATGCCGAGATTAACTATGAGTGGAAATACCACTCACATGTCTACGGCCATACTACGTTGAAAACACCGGTTCTCGTCCGATCACCGAATTTAAGCAACGTCGGGCCCGGTTAGTACTTGGATGGGTGACCGCCTGGGAATACCGGATGCTGTAGACTTTTTACATTTTTTCCCTCAAATTCTAAAGTAAGGGTGCGTGAGAGTCCACACGA
>NW_022706060.1:0-883 GCF_011630105.1 Anneissia japonica
GCACACAGACACAATATTCAAAATCAACTAGACAAAGACAAAATCTAAATCCGGGGTAGCAATCAAAATCTAATTCCACAGCCCTCGTGCCCAAAACGCGGCACCCTAGCACAAAAGGTGATTTAAATAATTACTGTATTTAAGAAAGTTAGCCCATGCAGTCCTTAGTTAGCTGAAGAATCCATTGAATAATACAGTTGTTGGTTATCGAAAAAAGTTACCTAGAAAAAAATAAGGAAAAAAAAACCAAACTGATATAGCACACAGACACAATATTCAAAATCAACTAGACAAAGACAAAATCTAAATCCGGGGTAGCAATCAAAATCTAATTCCACAGCCCTCGTGCCCAAAACGCGGCACCCTGGCACCAAAGGTGATTTAAATAATTACTGTATTTAAGAAAGTTAGCCCCTGAGCAACTCATTCTAAGTAAGACTCATCTTGGAGTTAAACAGAGCATTAACTTTGACAAAGATACCAGACTGTAAACACTATTGTTAGTTCTATTAATGAAGCAATACACAGATTTATGCAAATACTCATAAAATGAAGGAACAGAGTTACTAAGTGGCACTACAATGTCTAGGTAGTTACTAAATGCAGTTTAAAGAACCATACATAAAATTTGCATGTTAACGAAAGACAGAACATATTATTCACACGGTATGATTTAAAAAGGAGACATTACACTTTGTCAGAACAATTACTAAATTTTCTTGACAGGGAATCCCTCTTATACAAAGTAGGCCATGGGGTGAAGCTCAAAAGACGTCTAGAAAACGAATTCCGTTCCGATTTTTTCATTATAAAAAAAATAGGCCTACAATAGTTAAGTAATATGTCTTGAATCAAATATAGAAAGTTCGACCAAAATATCTGT
>NW_022706061.1:0-705 GCF_011630105.1 Anneissia japonica
ACGGTTGGGTCAAATTTGTGTGGTGGTTAAAAAATACAGGGGGAGTCTTTATGGCCCAAAATAGTGATTTCAGACTACCGGGTAATGTAATTCGACAGGCAAATAAATTACAGTAACATTTTTAGCAAATTTCTTTGAAAAATATCGTAGGCATAGGGCCTAGCTACGTATTTTTATTTAACAGTACGTAGTTTGGAACGATATCGGAAGTGGGGGTGCTGGCAGTGGCCTGCTATTAGGACTACAATTTATTTGAAAATATCTTGGGTCCGATCGTCCACACCAGTTGGGCCCAATCGTCTATCACCTGAAGTTTTCATTACGATTATCAAGAACGTACACGATCTATGCCCTGGGCTCGGCTTAGCTTGCTGTCGTCACTCTGCTACGTATACCACACTACTACCGCATAACAAAGAAAGCGACCCACGTGGTGCATTCTTAAATATTACACACATTATTTAATTGTATTAGACGATAACACGATATCACTGATTGAACGATCTAACTACCCTCGCATCGCAGTAATACTGAACTAGGCCTAGCTCATGTACCCGACAGTCGGCTGCCTTTATATTTTCACCTGTTTTCAGTTTGCATTCAAAGGTACATTGCTGCACAGCCAACTGTCGGGGATATGGTACCTTCATATGACTACTCATACGTATACAACAGAAAAAAACGTCGCATGGACTTAGTGAAAAA
>NW_022706062.1:0-607 GCF_011630105.1 Anneissia japonica
CGAGTGCTTGCATGCAAAAAAACTTTCTTTTGCAAAAAGTAGAAAGGATCTTCTCATAATTTGACTCATGGTCTAATTGAGGGAAGTTTTTCATTGACATTGCATGAGTTTAACATGTTAATATGGCATTAGTTTTAAAATAAAATATTTTGAATTAGATTTTAAAAAATATGTTGTGGCTTGAGTACCATTACTAAAACCATAGTTAAGTTCAGAGGGCGGCTTGCCAGCCAACTCGAAAAAAAAATTTAACAAAAAATGGGAGGTGGGGGGAGGGGGCAGAAAATTACTTTCAAATTATTAGTCTGAGTGTGTTATTTCCGGCCATTTAGAAGTACCATAGACGTATAAGGGGCTGGACCCTCCATCTGTAAAATTTCTTGGCCCCCTCTATTTCAAATTCTTGGATCTGCCACTGGAAACTATCATCAGTTCTTAACTGACAAGAACAATCAACTTTCAAAACAGACATGTTGCATGAAGTTACTGAAATTTACTAATTTAATTTAATTTCAGTGTTAACAGAATAAAGTAGGTCTTAGCAGATACTCTGACCTAGAAATGTTAATAGAGGCTGCAACAAAGTGTGTGACTGGAGGGAGGCTCC
>NW_022706063.1:0-1157 GCF_011630105.1 Anneissia japonica
AAGAAAATAAAGTGTATGTTAAGTACTATGTGTATCTATTCCACGATCGGTAAAGAAATAATTTCGAATAATGAAAACAGATTTATATTTCTGCTTCATCGATAAGCAGAGCAGATTTCATCAATCTGTCATATAATTATAGTATACAAAAAATAAAATATTTCTCTTATATTTACAAAAGTAATACCATTAATTTACAAAATATACAATAATATCTTTAGACATTACAAAAATAAAATATTTCTCTTATATTTACAAAAGTAATTACAATAATTTACAATATATACAAAATTAATTACAATAATTGACATTATATATACTTTCTTTTTAAGGTTACACAAACACTTTTAATTTTTTCAAGTACAATAATTTATCAACATGAATAAAAATATTTGCAATAATAGATAAAGTGAAAAGAATTACCAAACATATCCATTCAGTACAGTTTTAAATTCATCAATAATTATTCCCTTATCATACTATTCTATAGTCTTTAGTTGAGGTTTTATTTACAATTTTTCTTGATTTGGGCTTCTTGGTTACCCGATTAGAGTTGGATGTAGTGTTTTTCCCTGGGCCAATGTCTTTAATCATATCGGTAACAGTTACAAAATATACCTTCTGTGAATTTTTAAAATTAAACGTGAAACCTTTTACTGTGCAAATAGTTTTACCCTATAGTATATTTTATAACAATAATTTTTTATTTATTTATTTTTTTAGGGTTATCGGGGTCAGTGTCTTTAATCGTATTGGTAACAGTTACAAAATATTATATCTTCTGTGAATTTTTAAAATCGAATGTGAAACCTTTACTGTGCAAACAGTTTTACTCGAGTATATTTTATAACAATAATTTTTTAGGGTTATCAGATTCAAAACAAGGAATAAATTTATCGTCTTTGGGTCTATCTCTTTTTTTTTCAGTGCCCTCTAAATAATCTCCGGTAGGAGGTTGACTATCTACTGGGTTAATATATTGCTAGTAAAAAAAACGCAGGAATATGATCCATAATATAGAACACGATTATCTACCTTACCTAAAAATCATATAATTTAAGATGGATGGTAGCTGTTGTGAAGCAGCGATCACTACATATAATTTCTTATTAATTACATCGGATTGTTCTTCACTTTAATTTTTGTTATAATTTTAA
>NW_022706064.1:0-591 GCF_011630105.1 Anneissia japonica
CTTCTTGTTCAAAGACCAGTAAGTGATGTCAATATGTAATGATAAATCTGACTTTATCTACCTATCATAATATAATGGGCGAGTTAAGTAGCCGGGCGGTAAGGTAGGATGCCTTTACCTACAACCTCAAAACTGAGTGGAGTTGCTCCTCCCCCAGGGTTCATTTGGTTCATTTTTGTCCATTATCTCTGAAACAGGATTTGCGACTGGTTTGACTTGTCTTTGCCACAAATGCTATCCTACCCACCATACCTTGTTTCATACTTATCTATCTATTTTAAATACTAATTGTACCAAGGATTTTTATTAGTATAGAAAATTATTGTGATTGTAATTACAGTATGTTTGACATCAATAATTTTGAGAAAGAAGATATGAATATTTCATTATCAATGATTAATTTCTAATGAACATTAAATGTAGTAAATCCACTGTGAACCATCAATTTAAATGGATGTCTTTCAATTATCATTTTTGTATCCGTTTATTTATGTGGATAATAGCCCTTGATGGCTTTTAGAGTGTCTACATATATTCATACAATATACGCACCACCACAATTCCATATACAGCATTTATTTATTGTTTATC
>NW_022706065.1:0-718 GCF_011630105.1 Anneissia japonica
ACATAGATCAAACAAAGGTACATCGCAACACATTAAAAAACAGTAGCTCATTGAATTTGATTTTATTTTTCTAGTTTTAATAAGTATTAAGGATTGCCACTGGGCCTATACTTAAATAAATTACAGTCATTATTTTAAAGGTAAGCAACCAGTTGAATTTGCAAAAATTTAGCCAATAATACAAAAATTATTCCTATCAGTGAAACAATTCATAATAAAATATATAAAATTGTGTAGACAATTTATGTCAACCAATATATACATTGGCTTTTGTGTATTTATATATAGCTTACATGACATAATTATGTTATAAAATAAAAATGTAAGAATGTTATGCCAATTTGGGAATCCATAATTAATCTACCAGACTATGGTATTGTTTTTAGGGACCCTGGCCACTGAGCATATACTATCGAAGCACTTTCACAAACAACTCATTTACCTTTTTGACCTAGAGTACATGCCTTCATTTTTATGATAAGAACCTTTTAGTAGTTTGTTGAATTAACACCAAATCCTTTGGTCATAGATCATTTTATTTTCAGCTGCTTTTCTTTGGAATTCCTTGCCCAAACATATTACTGAATCACCATCAGTTGCTGTTTTAACACAAAACCTAAGGCGCACCTTTTTATTATAAAATGTTAAGCGCTTTTGATTTTTACTTCGGTTTAGTTGAAATTGGCGCTATATAAGTTATTATTCTTACTATTCTTAT
>NW_022706066.1:0-1294 GCF_011630105.1 Anneissia japonica
GCAAATCGTGGCGCCACCCCTGGTAAAAAATTAAACTGATTTAATGCCATATATTATATAAATGTTAGTTATCTAGAAAGAAGAAAACACAATAACAATTTGTATTTGATTTTATAGTTTACTTGAAGCATCAGCAAGTCAGAAAAGGGAAAATTTGCATTGAGAGTCTGTGACAGCAAGAAAAGAAGCAGGGACTTCCATGCATGTGTTTTATGGTAAAAGATCAATGTAAAAACGAAATAAACAATAATCAGCAACAATACCCAGCTTCATCCTACTGCAGTCAAATTATCTAAACAATCACAGCTACTGAATTACAATAATCATTAGCATATCATACACATTCTTTACTAAAACCTGCTATCATTACACAGTGCATTCAATAGACTCCCATCAGAAGGCTGATAACCATCACTGTCCCCACAATGAATATTCATTACTTTAAAAGTTTATTGCTATGGTTTCACAACAAGTTCAAATTCCTAATGAAAACCATACAATTGTTGCGACTGAGACTCATTTCCATTACGAGAGTAAAAGTATTCCTCAGTTAAGTTGTTCTGTAGGGTACGGTGGTGGCGTGTACTTTCCTTCCTTGATTAACTTAGCTCTCTGCTTTTTGATTGCAATATAGCGGTTATTCTGAAAGAGAAAGCAGACATGAACAATTATTGTTTTATTAATTTCTGTATTTAAAGTGCAGTTCCCAATTAGAACTATAATTTTACAATTTAACACTGTATTAAATAAATAAAGTGACACATACTAGTACTGATACAGGCAATTATAATGCTCCTCTTCCTTGATATCAGAAAGTGCAAATTGCTCAAAGAAAAAACTTAGGCAGTATACTGATGCATTAAATGCCCATGGAAATCACAAGCGCCACAACTATCGTCTGAGCAATTTACAAAAGCACAACACAGAAAACAGACACACTACTAGTACTAGGCAAACAAGCAAAGTCCTGAGTGCACATTTAAAGACAGAGTTCTGAAATGTCCCTAAGTTCGTTTGGAAGATTGGAGAGTATCAGCGTGACAAGGAAAAGGAAACTTCTGATTCTCTTATATTATGATTTGGCCCGCCTTTGCTACAAAATTCTTTTTCTCTACTAAGTTCTCACCTTCTTAGTATCTCGCACGCACTCTATGAAGTCTGAGTATTCAAAATCGCATTCCTTGAAGGCTCTTGTGTACCCAAGACCCTTAGCACACCGCATCCAGTCTCTCTCAAAATCAGCGCACTTCGGTTCAAAGCTGAAATGTGTTTTTGGAACATTGAAGCCAGCATA
>NW_022706067.1:0-864 GCF_011630105.1 Anneissia japonica
TGTATATATATAACTTTTATTTGCATAATTTAATATTTCATTAATCAAGAAATTTACGCTTTTACCACGATAACTATAAATTAACTAGTTACCAGGATAATTCAAATTTTGAAAAGTCTAATTGGTTTCCAATTAGCACAATGCAAGATGGATAATAAAGTGATGAACCCTATTTTTGCTCATTACTCATTTGCATAATTAATATTTTACTAATCAGATAATTTACGCTAATACCATCATTTGACATTAAACAAAATCTAATTTTATTAGTTGAACTTGTAGTATTTCTTCATGATTTCGTTTTAGCTGTTGAAATAAATCGTTTGTTAGCACGATAACTAAAGTTTGTTAATTCTGATTAGTTTCAAACACCCATTCTCAAAGAAAAATCAGACGATGGGAAGGCTACGCTTTTAATGCGCAGTGTAAAAGAAGGAGCATTCTTTAGTTTTATTTTAGGGCTAAATTCGACATTTTGTATTATTTTTTCCATATCAATCTCTTAATGAATAAGGTTTTCTTATTGAAATTGTTGAACTATTAATCTGATAAGCGTAGATAAAGAATTGAACAGACGAAAAGTGTTCTATACTTACCAATTAACGATACCAGTAAAACACAGAAACAACAACAATAACTGGTTTATTAGCTGTAATGCAATGTAATGTAACAATAATTGTACACTATGGCAAATGGAGATTGCAAATAACCGTTGATGATATTACATTTCAGAGTCTGGCACAACCTGTTAGTAATCGCAAGTGAAGATTGTATTAAAGTTTACATCCTTGAAAGAAAGGAGAACGAATACAACTTTCGTTTAAGAAATATGACTATTGAGCTAACAGAGAATTTGTTTTTAAT
>NW_022706068.1:0-1639 GCF_011630105.1 Anneissia japonica
TGCATATATATGTATATATGTATATATATATATGTGTGTATATTTGTGTGTATGTATGTGCATATACTTTATATGTATATATATAAATACAAAATATGATTGTCAAGATCAGCGACGTATAGTGATAATTGTGAATGCAGAGCGTAATAACAGAAAGGTTATGTCGAGCGTGAATTTACTCTGCAGCGCTTTCATGCAGTATCAATCTTCTAAAGTGAGAGGATTGGAAGATAATGGAGGTATATATGAGCTTCAGCAGGTGTATATGCTAATTGTGTTACGTATTCTTGAGTAGGAATTTGTTTCTGTGTCTGCATTTTGAAAGCAGCTCTGTTCTTTTGTTTAAAATTGATGGTGTGTTTGAATAAATTATTTGAAATTTCTCTGTAAGGCAGAGATTGCAGCGTTTTGTTTGTGTACTGTATGGCGTCTAGCTTGTCAACTATGGACCATTTAATGTTGAATTGAGTGTTGCTTTCTTTAAGTTTCCATACATGTTTTGATAATTAGGTGCTGTTATTATGCTTCAGATAGCTAAAATGTGTGCTTATGATTTTACAAAATATATATATCAGGGGCGTACCGGAGAGGTAATAAAGTATTAGTCTAATACCCTAAAATAATTCAAAAATATGTTGTTAAGCTCTTCCTGTTTCTACAGAATAGCGAAAACAGTATAAGCTACCTGGTTGGCGTTTCATAGAAAGGGTATAAAATGGCGCCCTCAATTACCCTATTCTTCAATAAACAGAATAATGAGGTATGCTATGCGTACCGGAAAAATCCTGTTAATCATTGTGAAGATAGGCTGTAGAGTAATAATAATTACCAGAAATATGAGACGTTGATGGTGTTATAAATTCAAATACTTACTGTCCTTGTATCGAGAGCCTTGTGTAAGATAGGACCTCAGTGCATGTACGTAGGCCTAATCGGGAAGCGATGAATTTCTGTTGTATAAAATTCATTATAAAATTAAACAGGTTTGAATATTGGCGTATGGCATTCTGATGCTAGGGGTCTAGCCGGCCGGGGTCCACTTGCTAGTCATAAGGTTCGCTATTCATAAGGTCCACTGTTCATAAGGTCCGCTAGTTAAAAAGACAATTGTTTATAAGTTCACTATTCATAATTCTTTAATAAGTCCACTATTCAAAAAGCTCATTATTATAAGGATCGCTAATTATAATAGAATAACAGGTTCGCTAGTCATAAGGTTCGCTAATTATAATTGAATAACAGGTTCGCTAGTCATAATAAAGGGTTCATTATATTAGTCATAATCAAGAAAAGAGTTCGTTATTTAATATTATATTATATAATAGAAAAATAGGACCGTTAGTCATAAGGTTCCCTAGTCATAATATAAAAAGAGGTTCGCTATTCATAATAAAAAAAAAGTTCGCTATTCATAATTTTAAAAAAAAGTTCGCTTGTCATAATAAAAAAAAAAATGTCGCTAGTCATAATATAAAAAGAGGTTTAAACGCTAGTCAATATAAAAAAAATTCCAATATTCATAATTAAAAAGGAACCACACCGCAAATGCAAATTTAATTAAATAATAGGAATTTAACAAAAGGAATTTTCTTAAATATTCTAAGTTTTTAAAACTTAAAGTCTATATTTAAACAACACG
>NW_022706069.1:0-1684 GCF_011630105.1 Anneissia japonica
TTCTTATTTTTATAAATGTATTTTACTTTAATGTACTTTACTGTGCAATAAAAGTGTTTTCGTGCAAAACAATTTCTTCTTTTGGAAACAGTAATTTTTTATTTTTTATTTTGATAACACCCGTCTAGGGGCGGATCCAGAAATTTTCAAATGATGAACGGGGTGGATGTGGGCACAACAGTCTCCCAATAGGTAAGTGAGTAGCATATAACTTTGACTTGTATTGAAAATTTTAAAATTTGGTGCCAAAACGGGAGTGGGGAACGTTCTCCCTACTGGATCCTCCTCTGCCGTGAACTGTCTTTGGGCCCCAATTTTAAACCCCGTCAAGGAATAGTAGTCAGCAATTTAAAAAAAAAACAACAAAAAAGAGTATTATACAATGCACCCCCTAATTCGAAGCCTAGCCCAAAACCAAAGTTGGGGAGGCAACCTCTTTTTAATTACCAAACACAATAGAGAAAATTAGGTAAGGAAATTACCTATCCTTAAGAGCAAATATATTTGAACGCAAGGTCCACCCCACCCCCTTGACATGTTATGCCCCATGTATAGTCGTTACGCTATCTTATTTTCATGTCCTTATCCACCAACAACCATTTTCAAAGCCGAAGTGTTGTTATATCAGAGTATAAATAAATGCATGCCTTAGGCGCTAAGCCTAGCTGCCCGGAAATGAGCAGTCGGCGCTTCATACTACATATTTATCTCGTACGTACGAGATAATTATCTCGTACGTATGAGATATTAAGTCGTACGTACGAGATATTATCTCGTACGTACGCGATATTAACTCGTACGTACGAGATATTAACTCGTACGTACGAGATATTATCTCGTACGTACGAGATATTATCTCGTACGTACGAGATAATGGCTCAAAATTATTTTTACGTTGGCAGCAATACGCTTCCGTAAAAAACAACGCCTAAGCCTCATAAAAAAAACTTGGTTTACACAGCATTGTTCCATCCTGTTGTATTGGCAAGTGTATAATAATAAGCTAATATGTTAGACTTACATAGCGATTCATGTCAACGAAGCCTATAAGAACTTCAAATTATCACCGGGTACCCGGTGATTGGATCAAGCACATCAGTATGGAACACATACTCAGCTCCCTGGCGACAGTGGTGGCGCCAGCGGGGGAAGGGGTATCCCCATCGGACAGGCCTGGACCCCATGTCGTCCGACGCACAATTAGGTAGTTTGATCAAAAATTGTAAATATTTAGGCTATCCAAATGTTATTTTCATTGGCAATCCCTAATATGTTGGTCTAAAAGCACATTTTTGGCCATACATAAGCCAAAAAATACCGTCCCCTGAACCCTACCAGGGATTTTTTTTTTTATTCCGGGCCGTCGACCGAGATTTCGTCGGCCCTTTGTTCGGACCCCTTCGTCGAACATGTTCGGACCCTTGTCGGCAAATTTCTGGCGCCATCGCTGTCTGGGGAGAATTTCTTAACTTGCAGCTGTAATAAGTTCATTTTGTGTTTGAACCTACCACGTACCCACTTGTACTCCTGGGGTGTAGAGGGACGACCGTATAGGTAAATTGCCTTACGAAAGGACACAAGCGAAATACACAGCGAGGGATTGAACCTCCGACCTCAGATTTGAGAAGCAGAACCACAACCACCTTGCTACCGCTCAGACAAAATCGAATGGCATATTTTTTTA
>NW_022706070.1:0-2211 GCF_011630105.1 Anneissia japonica
CACCGCGCGTGCTTCCTGAGGGTCAAAGTACGGCGGATCACCGAATTCGTCCTCAGTGACGAGTTTAAATCTAGTCTTCATCTTTTTTTTATTCTACCTTTCTCCCCTTTTCTGTTCGCACGATATCTCAAAAACTGCCACGAGTTATGCAAAATCTCTGTCAGCGAACATTTGGCTTGGTCTAGAATAGTCATGGTAAGCTTTTCAACGCGCTCAGTCATGCGTGACATCAACTACGCGCAATTTTGCGTTTTTATATTATCGATCATATCAGCCTAACCAATTGCCATTTAGAAATCGTATTAAGTGAGCATTAACTTTGGGTTAATGTTGAATGTACTATACCCTAATTTGACGAGTGCGCGTCACTACGCGCGCGTACGCGTGCGTCAAATTTTTAAAATGATCTAAATCACTTTTTGACTAAATTAGAGCACGTTTCATGCCATTTTGAGCATTTCAAAATTTTTCATAATTTACCACTACGAGCGCGCACTTTTACTTGCGCAGTACGTATGGAAGTTAGAAATTAGGTTTTTTTTACATATTTTGGGTTCCTGACATTGTTTTCACAAATTTGCATTCTTTTCGGTCATCTTTTGGCGAATAGCAATGCCGTACGTGCACATCAAACATAGGTATCTTTGTGCGTATTTGTGCAGCTATACAGTGAAATTATGCTAAAATCAGGCCTATTTTTAATCAGTTATAGCTCCTTAGGTTGAAAGGTGACCCCCAATTTTTATTACATATTCTGAAAGCACATAAGTTGTAAATATGATTTTAAAGATCATAATGGCTGATCGGACATTGTGACGTCATCATATTGGCATCTGAATTCAAGTAAGTGAATTATAGCTATGACGTCATTTTTGAAAATACGCATTTGAGCGTATCTCGCTTATCCTTGGTCGATCGTCTTCCAACTTTGAGTATGTTATAGCTGAGACAATTCTCTGTCATATATTAGACCCTTTTTACAATTTGATGACGTCATCATGGTCAAAAAAATTGTTATTTCTGACCCTCTCATTTCTCTTTCTTCAAAACTTTGATGACCCCATATAATCTTAACCATTCGTCATTTCTAAATCATATTAGGTGAGCATAAGCTTCAGGTCAAGGTTGAATGTTATGTACCTTAATTTTCCATTTGCGTTTTTTAGCGTGCACGTACGCGTGCGTCAACATTTATATATGCATACAACCATGAATATTTTTAATCAGTTATAGCTCCTTAGGATGAAAGGTGACCCCCAATTTTTATTACATATTCTGAAAGCACATGAGTTGTAGATACGATTTTATAGATCATAATGGCTGATCGGACATTGTGACGTCATCATATTGCCATTTGAATTAGGAAAAAATTGAATTTTTGTTTATGACGTTATTACTGTTTATATTCGTTTAAACGTACTCGCTTATCTTGATTGATTGTCTCCCACCTGTGAGTATGTTATAGCTAAATCAATTCTCTTTCGGACGTGTCTCTTTATTTTTCATTTTGATCACGTCATCATGGTCGAAAAGAATGAATTTTTGGAGCCCTTTTATCTCTCATTCTTAAAAGATGTACACAAATAGAACAGAGTGAGGGCGGCAGACTGTATTTCGACGCTATCAGACAAATATATATAGGTTATATGAAGGGAAAGTTCGTGTGGCATTACCAACTAACAGGCGGGTTTAAATACACTTGACAATGTTTAATTTCGTGTACTATTACTGTACACACACACATGGTGACGTGCGAGTCTGTTAAAATTTGAAAATTCTCCATATTACTATTCAGATAGTTTAAAGAACGTTTCGGGTCATTTTCGGCATTTCAAAACTATCCATAATTTACCCGCCGTACCTTCATTTCCACGCACACAGCACATACTAAAGCTGGAAATTACGCGTTGTTACATATTTTGTGTTCCTGATAGAGTCAGGAGTCACTCTTTGTGACATTTCCGTGCTCATGGGCGTCAAGACGTGCGTGTACGCATGCGGAAGTCTTTTAAAATGCTCAAAATTATTCTTTTTTTAAAAACTAATTACAGCATATGTTAGCATATTATAAACTTTTCAATCGGCACCGCGCGCGCTTCCTGAGGGTCAAAGTACGGCGGATCACCGAATTCGTCCTCAGTGACGAGTTCAAATCTAGTTGGTGATCCGCTAACGTTAGCGGATCACCTCTTGTTATTGTCAGAGATCTTA
>NW_022706070.1:2228-2422 GCF_011630105.1 Anneissia japonica
ACCTTTCCTTCCATTTCTGTTCGCACGATATCTCAAAATTGCCACGAGTTACGCACACGGTCGCTACATCGATCATTTTGTCTTCGCCTGGAATAGTCATGGTAAGCTTTTCAACGCGCTCAGTTCTTTGTGACGTCATCTACGTGCAATTTTGCGTTTTTACATTATCGATCATATCAGCCTAACCAATTGCC
>NW_022706071.1:0-17314 GCF_011630105.1 Anneissia japonica
TCTAAGAATAGATTTGCTAATACTAAACTAAATGAACTAAACAATACCAAAAGTAATCAAACTTCTTTAAATAGCAAATGTTATGCCTCTTCAAACAATGGAAATTGGCAAATGTTAGAACAACATATGGCAATTCTATGGATAGCTGTCCTAGTCAAAGAATTGTTTACAGTATGTTTATTTGGAAAAAGAAGTTAATTATAATTATAATTTCCATTGGGTTATCTCTATGATATTTGCCCTGATATGACCTAAGTGTGCCGAAAACTGATGTCCAAGCTCTAGATTTATAGTTCATATACAATAGGTTAATTTAAAAATTTTGAAATTCAGTGGTGTTGTTTAGAAAAATATGAATACTTTTTAATATAAACACTTAAATTTTCATAGTTCAATAGTAATATCATTTAAAAAATTAAAATATTTTGTCCATGGAAATGCTGTTTATTACGTTATTTGCAACACACGTCTGTACAGCTGTATAACACTGCCAAAAATATCAATGGTAGATGTAAAATATATGTGTCCTGAACCTAAATGTATGTGTGCTTCGAAATAACAGAGTCACAATTCTCTCTGACAAACTGTCTGGCAATGATAAATTGTCAACATCCTTAAAAGCGTAGGACCATGTTAAGGATGTTTATTATGTTATTCAGTTTTTTCTATACCAACGTATCACACATACTATATAAAAACTATGTGATAGGTTCATGTTTACTAGGAAAACCCAAAACCTATATAATCTTTTCTGATGGCATAATAAACAAAGAAATAGTTTATTACGTTATTGTTTATTACCTCAAGACGATACCATTTCAATCGTTGCTATGGACGCAATTATGTGTTTTTCACGCAACCAAAGCATGATGCGTGTGACGATGTAGATGGTATTGCAAAAACTCTGATTGCTTGGAAAATGGTAAGATTTTGTTTTTTTTCTTGTTGATGAGCTTATGAATTTGAAGTACACAAATAACGAGATTTTTTATACCAAAACCAATTAATATAGCCACTGTGATGAGGAAAAATTGAAGGCCTAACATTTAATGTATGATGACTTGACACAAGGGTCACTAGGTAACCTATTTAACGACACTTTTATGGGATAACATAATAAACATGGATAATGTCATCCACACTTAAGTCTTATTTATGTTAATTTAGGCATTCTTTCTCAACTTTCATACATAATACATGTTCATATATTTGGGCATACAAACATTAAATTATCATTGTGTGGTTAATGTAAGTAATAAATGTACATTCTTAGTTGATTATGAATATTGTCGAATATTGTCTACCATTTTTTAACTGGAGATAAAAGGAAATTATATTCAAAATTTTATGTCTGTGAAGTGCCATTTCCGGCCATCTAAAGGTGCCATATTCTTTATTTTTACCTAAAGGGCACCACAGTTTAAAGCTGTATTTTGCTTGCTTGTGGTTGTCCCATTCCATCTCATTTCATTTGATGCATTTGAATTTGTACTGTTTTATGTTAATTGATTTGGAATAAATTACTTTTGAATTTGAATTTGAAAGATCATTTCCTTAGTCTTCTTATACACAAGAAGCAAAATGAAGTTAAGGAATTTATTGAACTGCGAGTATCAAGGGGAAGATTGTTCCACAGTTTAACCGAGCGGTATTTAAATGTTTTTTCCCCCAAATTCATTGTTCCATTTAGGTAAAACTAATGTATTTTTAGATTTGCTTCTTGTTTTTCAACTGTGATAATTGTCGATTTGCTCATAAAAATTATTTAAGTACTCAGGGACTGTGCTTGTTAAACATTTAAAGGTCATAATAAATATATTCTCTTCCCATCGTTGATATACATGCTTCATATGTATACATACATATGTTAAACAGCCTTAGCTACTGTTTAACATGACTGGTAATCTACTCAGGATTTGCGTTGCCCTTCCCCTCTAAATGTTCAGGGTCTAGATGTCACTAAAGCCTTTGACCGAGTCTATTGGTTTTGCTTAACAAACTTCATTCTTACGGGATATGTGGCCTTGTTCATGACTGGTTGTCTTCGTTTCTCATGGAGCGTAGTCAGAGGTGTGTTTTCACGGAGCCGTTTCCGGGCCCTGCCCTGTTCAATCTTCCGTAGGGATCGGACCTACTATTTTTAATGTATACCTTTTTGAACTAGCCAACTACATATCTTCTACTGTTATTCAATATGCTGATGACACCATCATTTACAGGACTATGAGGTCCTGAGAGGATGAAATTGTTATGCAAAGTTACCTTAACACTGTTAATAAGTGGAGTGTGAATAATAAATTTCCTCTTAACATCAAGAAATGCAATACTCTTCACTTAACTATACAGTATCTACATATCATAAATTAAATGCCTTAAGCTTTTACATTGGTATCGATGCTATTTCTAATGTTGAACAAGTGAAATATATTGGTATTGCATTTACTTCTGATTTAAAGGAGAATTTCCATATTGATAATGTATCTAACAAATCTTCCCGTCTTCTGGGGTTTGTCAGAACAGGGTTCGAAATAACGCTGGTCCGCCGGCCAATGGCTAGTAAAATGCATGGCGGACCTGTTAATTATCCCAATAACAAGTCCGCGTGACCAGTTAAAATGTCAATGAAAGTCTGACGAAATACCTAAAGCTTTAATCATTCACCTCTTAACGATGTCTTTACAAAATATTTCACAGATAATGTCAACAAGATCGCTATTTCTGTTTATTGTCATGTAATGTCTGCTACGAACAGCCTCGGTCTCAGCATTCAGTCATTCAAGGCGAACCGATGAACAACACGCACTAGACGTACAGAGGGAAATCACCTTCTCCGCATGTATAGCGACAAGGAGAAGTTGATTTCCGTCTGTGTGAGCGCCGTGAAGTTCAAACATCCATGTCATGTATCCATCCCACAATGCAACGTGGGACAAAAAGTTAATAAACAACGCAACGATTTCCAGACGAAATGAACCGTTCGTACAGTCCCAATAACATTGCCATGGAGATTATATATTTTGTTAAAAATATGACAGAATTATTAATGTTGTAACGATATGTTAAAAAACGTCATGTTGAGGGCGCTCGTCGTTGTCAAGGACCGCACGTTGAATAAAGATGTTGAAGTTATAGTCCGTGTCAATCTGTTTATTTAATCTGTTCTATCAACGTTAAAAGACGTTACATGGTGTCAGAAGTGGTAGTGGTCTATCCTGGAATGTTGTGTAAATGACGAGTTTGATTGCCATAGTGGAAATTGTATGTAGACCTCTTTACAATTTGAGCGTAGGCCTAGCTAGCAGGATCGAGCATACGGGTAGGCTGTACCGTACGTTGCTCACGTCGAAACACAATCAAACAACGGGCTACAGGTACTCACGAGTGTGCGTGGTGCTGGTGTGTAGCATCAACTCGTAGCTGTAAGTAAACGAGACGTTTACGTTATTAACATTAGTAGCCTATTTCTAACGCTGTTGGCTGTACTGTAAATATGGCTGTAGCTCAGGCTGTACCGTTTAATGCAGAATAGAAGCTTCTATGATGCTAGAAGAATGTTCTTTGTTATTCCAATTGGATAGTGGATCAAGTGTTAATATTTTGCCAGAGAAAACGTATGTAAATATCTATAAGGATAAAGATCTCAGCCAAACGATATGTTAAAGAACGTCATGTTGAGGGCGCTCGTCGTTGTCAAGGACCGCACGTTGAATAAAGATGTTGAAGTTATAGTCCGTGTCAATCTGTTTATTTAATCTGTTCTATCAACGTTAAAAGACGTTACAAATGTAATGTTCATGACGCCAGTAAAATGTTAGGTAAAGCACGGAGTTGGATAAAGTCAAAGTTACACCTTCCATTGTTTTAATAAAGTGCATTTACTTAAAAATCGACTGTAATCAATCTGAAATGAAAAAGGAACGCAAAGCAATTGTTTCTACGACGGCTCTTTTTCAGTAGACGTTTAATTCGGATTTGGTATGTCATTATATCATATATCAGTCTACATGTAAATTACACTCACATTCCCCAAAAACATTGCTAATTACGGAGGGAATTTGCAGAGAATTAAATTTTAATTTGTTAGATTTATTTTTAGATTTTACTCTAAAATAAAACAAAACCACGAGGGTTTCTTATTCATTTTAATAAATTTGTTTAATTAAAAAATTATCGGTTTACACTAAGCTTGTTCCTCTGTCAGCAAGCTTTCACGCACTATGAAACTTTGGGCGATCTGACGTCACCACAGCCAAGCACATGGGATTTTTGCCCAGCAACATGACCCCACGAAAAAAATTAACCAATCACCGGGCAGAGTTTAGGAGGCGCGACCTGAACTTTTCAAGAAGTCGCATCGTCGTTACCACAAAGAATGTGTTTACAGTTTAATTTTTTTTAAATGTCAGACCGAAAATGCACGTAAAAATAATATAAAAGCATTCATTTTATAGGTACAGTAATACAATTTGCTGTACACTGCACCTAAACAACAGGTACTGTACGTATTACATTATATATGTTAAATGTTAACTTTTTTCGTAGGCTAGTCATACCGAATTCACTGTAAGCCTATTTTTAGCGTCTAGGCTAGGCCCTAACTGGCCTGCCTTATTCGGAAAGGATTCAATAGAAATGTTCCACAAACCGATCTTTACCGGAAAACCGAACATCGTAGCGAACATCGTATTGTACATACAAATAGATTCCTGTATTTATATTTCGCGGCATAATTTCCCATACAGAGACAACAGACAGATTTTTCTGTATCTGTCAGTATTACTTCATCTGTGGGGGGTGGGGGGCAGCATGATTAGAATGTCAAAAATATGGTATTTGGGCCTTCCGAAGTTGGCAAGATAGTGTCTAGCAGGGGCGGATTTAGGGGGGGGAGGCCCCCCCCTTTTGGGAGGTAAAAAAAGAAAAAAAGAAAAAGAAAAAAAATGATAGCCCACAACGCCTCAAATGTTATTTTCGGGCGACTAGAACACAAAAATTTTGCGGGGCATCCCCTCGGACCCCCTAGGACATTGTTGTCTCGATCGGCCCAAATTTCGCCCCCCCCCCCCCCCCCCCCCCCTTTTGGACATCTCTGGATCCGCCCCTGGCTAGTGAAAGAGATTGAGGACCAGTAAAAATATTAATTCACTGGTCCACTTGGCTAGTTAAAAAAAACCTTATAGGAAACCCCTGCAGAAGGATTATCTACTGTAGAAAACCTATTTTAATTCTCAAACTATATAATTACTATTGTTTGTCCAGTTTTTGAAAATGGCTTTCCCGCTTGGCTTCCATATAACCAAGGTAATTGATGCCCCATTTAGAGTTAAACCTAGTAGTCTGTCCTATACACAGCGTTGTAAACTTTTCGGGCTTAGCTCTATTGAAGATCGTTTTTGTTATTTATTTATTATATTTGTTGCTAATTGACTCTGGGGGAAATATTCACTTTTTTTAAGATTTTTAAGTTTGTTCAAATCAATACTCACCACCCTGATAATCTTACTTTTACTCATTCCTTTACTAGAACTAATGTCTGTAAGTATTCTGTTTTTAATCATTTCCGTGGGCATGAAACAGACAACCAAATAATATTAGAGATACCATTTTAATTAATTTAAATTCATTTAGTAGATCTCTTAAAAGTTAATAAGAGAGATAATGATAACATAGAACAAATGTTACTCTGAATAAAGAAAGGGAGGATTCCTGATGATGATATAATTAATGCCGAAATATTGAATCCCAACACGATGGCGTGTATTTCAATACTTGGAGTATGTATTATACTATCTTATCTGAGATTAATCAGTGGACCTTTCGGTTAAAAGGAGGTTATGACTCGACTTTTTAACCTTTATTGGGTCATCTTCATGAACGAGAATACTTTGACACTGAAAAAAAAAAATGCTAAAATATGCAAATGAAGGGATTACACAAGTCCAACAATGGTGATTAATAGAGAGGCAATATAATAATAGTAATAATAATGAAAATAATACAAATATGTAATTTTAATTAAGCAAATACATTTTATTATAGATTTTTATGATATTTATGTATTACTGTGTCATTTTTTATAAGGGAAACAACTTGATAGTAGATTCAGTTCGCTTTTTGTTTTGTCTCTGTCTTTTACTGTTTTTATGACACAATTTTCTTTTTAGGTTTGTTTTACTGTTTTAATGTATTCACTGTATTTTTATATGTTCTGAAACAGAAATGAAATATGGTGTCCCCAAGAGCGTTGACCAAGAATTATAGTATCCAATATGAAGATGGTAAATTAGGGATTTCCATATGGAAAGAAGCTTGTAGAATCCCTGGACCAAGAGTCAAGAGTCCTTCACATGGGTGTTCACTCATTTTAAACCTCATTTCTCATGTCATGTTTAAGAAAATTTTCCTTTCTTTTGAGTCAGATTTTGATCAGATGAAATAAAATTGGTTATGATGTTTTCAGACTGACATGTAATTAAGCTTCCCTTGCAAACCTTGTATCAAGACAATGGTTTACATTGGGATCTCCTCTGACACGAGTAGACAAATGGCAATAGCATGGCATTTTTTATACATTCAGGAAATGGAGAGAATGTTAAGTCCATTTGTCATCTTGATAAAACCAAGAGTGGCACATGGAGGGAGGCCAAACCATTTTCTCACAAACCTATTAACCATAAAAATCAATGTCCTAAATGAGTGTAACCAATGTCATTTACGGTCAGGTGAAACTTAAGGCTAGGTAGTAAGTATTGCACAAACATCCTGATCTTATATTTGTTCTGAACGAGGGAGCTATCAATCCTACACATTTGTTCCTTAGTTAAATCATGAAAGTATGTGAATACATCTGATTCTGAATGATTGACTCTATGAATTTATGTGGATTACTTTCTATGGATCAAAAAAATAATAATGTGTTGTTCTTATATAGCGCTTCATGGATGGGATTCTCTAAATCAAAAATAATATTAGAGGGTCTTCCCATGACAAAGGCCAGTGAGCGACTGATAGGTGTGTTTATTCCTACTTATTAGGCAAAATCATATTTAAATGGGATAGAAATAATTTTTGAACAGTCAAGGTTATCTATGGATGGCTTCTAATTCCAGAAAATTAATTGTAGAGTCAAAACACATTAAGAATATGATAGGGGACAATGGGCATCCCTTGAAGATGCCTTTTTTGAAAAGATGAAATGATGACCAGTATTTTGTGGAAATCGTTCCAGAAATTGTGAAGTATAGATTCTGAATACAGAGTAGGACATTTGTGTGTAAATTGAAACTACTGAGGGAGAAGTTTATGAGTTGGTACGAAACTGTCCAAAGGCATCTTTCAGGTCGAACCAGCTAACATGAACTATCTCTGGCTTCCTTTGATGTATCTTTACAAAAGCTTTATTCCTATGCCTTTATCAATATTTTGGATTCCCGGCACGCAAACTTATTTTTGCTTGTTAGAAATTTCTTTGATGAATTCGGGAGTTTCACACAAATACTCATCAAATGTAGTATTGAAGTAGAGACCAACTTGTTGGGGAGAAATTCACCTGAAGCAAAAGCATGGTGGATAGGTCAAAAGCGTTCATTTAATATTGAATTTTGTACAGCCCATAGTTGGCCACTGAGTTGTGGAACGACGTATTTAATATTTGTTTCTTTGTTTTTATTTCATGCTCACTTAAACATTACAGAAAAAATTTACAAAGCAAAACCATTCAAAATAAACATAGGAAAACATCAAAAAGGTAAAAACATCAGACAATCCACAGAACATGAATAGAAGAAAAGAAATACACAATTATATGCATCAGAAAAGGAAAGCAGGTCAGAGGGAGCATAGGATAACCCTTTAAACCTGAAGGTTTGTTTCCAAAGGGCTCCAGAAACAAATAAAGAAAAATGAAAAGAAATGAAAAGAAAATAAAATAAAAAATTGAAAATTAAAAAATTAAATAAATAATGAATAAATAAATAAAAATATAAATAAATATATATAAATATAAAGAAAAAATCTCTCAATTTTTTTTTTTGGGAAACAGTGCTCAATGCCACTGTAAAATCTTGGTAGAGCAAATATAATGTAGGTAGACAACGATACGTGTAAGGATTTTATTTTCGACTACTGCAGTTTCATGCAAAGTGCAATCGTCAGGTCTGAGTTATTGAGCAGAAAGGATGGTATATATATATATATACGTGCTGTGGAATTTACAGCTGGGAGAAAATGTTTTCATTAGGAACAGGTATATTATAATGGATGGGCGTGAGGTTTGTAGAAAGTGGGCGTGGAAATTAACAGTTCTTGAGCAAGTATTTGTTGCGGTGACGACAGGTGGAGATCAACTCTGATCGTTTGTTTAATGTTTTGTTACGGTCGGATGCGATGATGTAATACTTTTCTGTTAGGCATAGGTTGCAGCGTTTAGTGATATTGTTATATGGGGGTGCTCGTTTTATTATGTTCCATTTAATGGTGAAGGGGGTGTTGCTTTCTTTCAGTGCCCATATATATTTTGACAGTCTCGTGCTGTTCTGATGCTTGCGATGAATATAAATAAATATATATAAATTTACACAGACACCAAAAACAGAAAGCAAAAAAAGAACAAAACCACGCATCTTAATCACAAACAAGTTGCAGTTGCTGATAAAAATACTTTTTAACTTTAGTTTTAAAAACACTTATGAAACCAATGGCCTTGATATGTATGGATAAAATATTCTATAAATTTATACTGTTATAGCACAAAGTGGTAGAAATATAAGTGGAATTTTGATTATATAAGCTGAAACTTGATTTCAAAGTCAGAGATGCTTCCTCTTGTAAAATGTGAGTTTCTATCGGAAATTTTTCTAAACTCATTAAGCATATAATCAAGAGCTATTTAATATATATTAAACACTTGATTTAGTTGTAATACATGATATTCGACATTTAAAAAAACTACTAAATGAAAATCAGAAAAAGTAAGATGATATATAGGACCTTTACCCAAAATAAACTGCAACATTTTGTTTTGTGCACGCTGAAGCCTGATTATATTTGCTTTACAAATACCATTATACCGTGCACCCATCAGACTCAACACAAGTACAAGGATTTTACGTGTTTTGTGTTTAAAATGACTGGAATTTCTATATAGAATTAATTTAACTTTGATTACAAGAGCAAATTACATCTCCTGTTAGCTGTTGTTCTAACACCAAAACCTAAGTAACAAATCTTTTTCTTTGGTTTATTGACTATCCATCAACAGTACAGGTCAAATCTGCAGATTGCCTGGAGAGCTGGCATACTGTGTTTCTATTGTTCTTTAATGAAGTCACTTGTTTGGCCAGTGCATTTATTCCCGCGAGCACAATGACTGGCAAATGTGGACTGTAAACTTTGCATCAGGCCTAGGTATTTCAAATGTAATTTCTTGAGAATTTTCACACCAAGACGATTGTGTAACCGTCTGTACACGTAAATTTAGTTTTATCTCCATGGGAAAAGACCTGAATTTACGTCAACATTAAGCACAAATGGAGCACACTCGCAGTTAGCTGAATGGTCAAATATAAGATCTGATATTTAAAATTTTCAAGCGATTATAGAATTTGTCTATTGAATGTTTCAAGAAAACGTGGTCTTTCATTAAAAATTTTAAGGAGCGCATTAATATTAATATTAGAATTTAAAATACTAGAGGGTAAGCGACCGAAGCGAGCAGGTCAACTAACAGCTGTTCATTCCAAACAAGACGGACAAATATCAATATTTTGGGTCACGTTACTTTTAGTTTTAACAATAATTTATCAGTAAACTATGGAAGTCTTGAGTTGTCTAGCTAGAAGAAATATGGTAACCTATTTACTAGGAGGTTTATAGGCCCAGTAATACATTTTTGTGGAATTTTTGTGTATTTCCGTCTGTAATTAGGCCAATCTTCTTTTAGTGGTCATGAATAATTGTTCTATTTTATTTAATCTAATCGCTATGTTCAACATACTAGAGGGTAATAATAATAATAATTACTTTATTTGTAAACGAAAAACTTGATCACAAATCAAATGTTTTTAACAAGGCCGTTTTAAAAGTAAATATTAACAAAATGTAAATTACAAAAACAATTACAAGACAAAAGAAAGACTTAACATTTTTTTTTGTTAAAAAGCAAAAAAGAAATAAAGAAGTAAAAAGAAACCAAAAATATATATATTATCTTATGCAAGAAATTTCAATTATTTGTTAATATTTTTTTTAAAGTATAAACATTTGGGGCCATTCTCATATTGAGATTTAGGTTATTCCAGACAATGGCTCCCTGATAGGAAAAACTTCTTTTCTTATATTCAGTACTTGGTTTGGGTACCTCAAGTAAATCATTAGACCTGGTCATATATGTTTTATTGTGCTCTTGAAATGTGTTTAAATGTATGTTTAAATAAGTTGGCATTTGAGAATTCATTATTTTAAAAATGGTTACAGCTTCATCTTGATACAGTTTGGTATTTAAACTATTCCAGTTTAAGTGCTTCTGAATTTGAATGATATCCTGAGACCTTTTTGAAATAATTTTAGCAGCCCTATTTTGTAATATTTGAATTTTATTTTGTAGAGTTTGATTGAATCGTCCCCACACAACATTGCATTAAGTAAAATTACATCGTTGACTGTATGTTTTCGGACAAGATATAATTACTTTTGCTAAGGTAGTATAATCCAGGAAGGATTTTTTTTATTACATTATCAAGTTTGATTTTATCTATGATTACCCCTAAAGTGTTTACAGTGATCAACACTCTTTATGTTTATACCACTGATGTTTATATTTAGATTTGAGTAATTTATTTTTGCTAATTTTTGATGAGTACCTATAATCATATATTCAGTTTTGTTGACATTTAAAGATAGTTTATTTTTTATTAGCCGGTTTTTAACATTTATTAGATCAGAATTAAATTTATTTGCTATATCATTAACATTCTTGGCAATACAATGGATTACTGTATCATCTGCATAAATACTTGTATTAAATTAGAAACACAGTTTGGGAGGTCGTTTATGTAAAGTATAAATATTAATGGTCAAAGAAATTAACCTTGTGGTATCCTGCTATTGCTACGGCAGCGTTCAGAAGTCACTTCGTTTATTTTAGTTACATGTGTTCGGTTTTGCAGATAATTGTTCAACCATTATATTACATGTGGATTAAGATTAAAGTTGTTTAGCTTATTAATTAAACGATCATGGTCAACAGTGTCAAAAGCTTTTTTAAGATCTAACATTACTAATCCTATAAGATTACCTTTATCAATCGCATCAATCCAGTCTTCAGTAATGTTTAACGGAGCGGAAGTAGTTGAGAAATTTGGTAGAAATCCTGATTGTTGTTCATAAATTAGAGGGTCAATGAAAGGATATATCTGATCAAAAAAATCGTGTTTTAGATAAAATGGGCAAAATTGACACTGGACGATAATTGCATGACTCTTTGCAACCACCATTTTGAAAAAGTTAGGGAAAGTTTCAGTTTTTAATGACATACTTATTAGGTAAGTTATAGGAGCTGTAATTGAATTAATTGCAAGTTTTATTAATTTAGCAGGGATTTCATCCTCACCAGTGGCTTTTTTAAAGGAAAGTTTATTTATTTGCTCATAAATGTACTGGCATTCAACTTCATTAAAATTTAATCTATTGTTTTGTTTAGAAATATTAGTATAATTTTCATTTTTATCATCATCAAGATTTTGAAATTCCTTTGCCAAAGGAAGAGATAATTTACCTTTGCATTCTGCGTATGACGAACTATATTGACCATTGTCGCATGTAATCGTTGATTCTCCTACCAACGTGTAACCAACATCACATGTGAAAATGATGGACCCTCCATGATTAAAACTTCCAGTGTACTGACCATTGACTATACTAATTGATGCCTTACAGTTAGCTAAAAGAAAATTTGTTCAAGTTTTACAACAAGCTACAAAGATAGAAATTTTAAAATAATTAGAATCTTTATTTGTACAAAAAAAAATACAACTTAGAATGGTCATTTAAACAAAATAAAAATAAATAAATAAATAGGAAAAAAAACAAAATGAATACCAAGACGCCTTTCAAACTCACGACCTTAAGTTCTTTAGAACACATCCTTAACCGACCACGCAATTCATGCAACGTGCCCTATTAGTGGTAATGCCAATAACATACAGTAATTTTTAAATAATTAGAATGTTTATTTGTACAAGAAAAAAAACATTATTTAGAATGAACATTTGTGCAAAATTAAAACACATAAAATTGGAAAAAAAAAATTTGAATACAAGACGTGTTTTGAACTGACAACCTTAAGTTCTTTAGAAGACATCCTTAACCGAAGGTCGCGAGTTCGAATCGCGCCTCGGTGTTAATTTTCTTTTTTAATGAACATGAATGAGAATTGTTTGACAAAATAAAAAAATAAACAAATACGCAATTCGAACTTGCTAAGTACGCGATTCAAACTCACGAAATTAAGTTCCTTACAACACATACTTAACCGACCACGCCATCCATGCAACTTGACCTATATTCTTACTACAGTATAGATGGAGTAGTCGATTAACGATGTGTAGTAGGGAACCGAAAGTTGCGAGTTTGAATCGCGCCTCGGTTTTAAATTTCTTTTTTAATGAACATGGATGAGAACTGTTTGACCTTTTCTCTAGAACACATTCTTAACTGACCACGCCATTCATGCGACGCTACACTATTAGAGGGAAATATCAGTTACGTACAGTCATTGCTGAAACCCCCGTATTGTATTTTTAGGTGTAGGGGGAACCCTGGGTTCCAACCTAAAAAAAAGAGGCGATAGACTAATGTTGGAAATCACCTCTAGTTTATGTGTACAGAATTTCATTCACGTCCGTTCAAAACTGGGGAGGCTGGATGCTTTCAGTTTGAAACCCCTGTTTTGTTTTGAAGGTGTACGGGAAACCCTGGGGTCCAACTTGAAAAAAGAGCAATAAACAAATGTTGGAACTCTCCACAACAGGGGGCCCCGGCCCCCCCACTGGTGCCACCCCTGTTTCATGCACGTCCATTCAAAACTGGCGACGATGGACACTTTTGAAGTTTTTAAGTTGTAACAAGAACCAGGGGCGACGCTAGCGGGGGGTCCAGGAGGGCAAAGGACCCCATGTCAGGGACCTCTGGACCCCTTGCTTGGACCCCTTGTCGGGAAATTTCGAGCAATGACGTCGGGGAAAAATGAAATCTTGACCACCAAAAGTACAATTTAGGTATGCTTTCTAAGCTGTCAAATTTCAAGGATTAAAAACTATTTAGTGCAAGCAGTTTACCGTATGTGCAAGGTGTTATATACTATCGCGATTGTAAGAGTTGCCATGGTAGCACCAGATCTTCCCCGACAGGGGACTGGTGCCTCCGACATGTGGTTAGTACCGCCTACAGGGGGTCTCTTAACTTGCATGGTTTGCCATCAAATTATGCTTTTTAAATAAAGAATACCATAGCAGGCTTCCCCGACAGGGGGGGTGTTGGGGAGCTTGGACCCACTTGTCAGGGAGCTTGGACCACTCGTCAGGGAATTCCTGGTGCCGCCCCTGACAAGAACAAGAACAAGAACAACAGTGAGGCTCTGGGTCAGTGCTTCGCACAGACCAAAAATAACAGGAAATTAAAAGGATCTTAAAAACACAAAACAAAAACACATAATTACCTACCGTAGCATACTGGAAATTGATCCTGGTACTGTCCATCCAGGCACAAAGTACTTGTGACACCAACTAATGTGTATCCATCTCTACATGTAAATGTTGTTTTACCTCCATGAGACAGATCTGAATTTACCACACCATTAAGAACCAATGGAGGTCGCTCACAGTTAGCTGGTGGTCAAATATGAAATTTAAATTTACAATGAAAATGTCTTACAAAATGAGGCTAATCAATATGTTTTCTCAGCAATAATTTTGTCTTCTGCATTTCCCTCAAGTAGAATAGAATCATAGGTGATATTGAGAAAAATGAACGTTTTGATGCTCAAGAAAAGTCATTGAAATGAACAAAATAGTCAAGTCCAAAGAGGAGTAACTTAACTAATACCAGATTTAAGAGTACTAAATAAAAAAAGATAAAGTTAGGCGCACTAATTTATAGGAGGATTTGTGCCGCCCTCAATCAGATATATTCAATTTTTAAAAGGATTACAACATTTGCCAATTTAATATTTATTTTTTTCAACTTGATACTGTTTCAAGAAAACATGGTCATTCATTCATTCACTCATTCATTCAAACTTTATTTAAACTCGAGTTGTAACAAATTTACAGTAAAATATATATAAGTATAAATACAATATATGAATACAGTAAAACTTTATCAACAGACTTGTTCGATCAATTAAAAGATCGTTTTCCAACAAGTTCGAAAGTGGGAAGCAGTCAAAGGATAAAATATCAAAATACAAATAAACAGAAGTATGAAATAATTGGTAAAATAATAAAAATTGAATTGAAAATACTTAAGCAGCATTTTAACATTATTATAAAATAACTATGCTTTTCCTACTTCCTTGATAATGATCACAATGTACTGTCAGATTAGGTTGCCAAAGCAGAGTCTGTAATTCAATTTAAATCCAATCTTGCAGAAGCAAATATCAATCATGCTTGTTTGTATCAAACATTCATTTGACCAAACCAAGATCATTTTATAAATATGCGTAGAAGTTATATTGCAACCAAGTAAGTAAATAGGAAAATAGACATTGAAAATACTGTCCATTGATAGCTCAAGATTAAACACAATATAGTGTACCTTTGCATTCTGCATTTGATGAACTATATTGACCATTGTCACATGTAATTGTTGATTCTCCTACCAATGTGTAACCGACATCACATGTGAATATGATGGATCCTCCATGATTGAAGCTTCCGGTGTACTGACCATTGACTATACTAATTGACGCCTTACAGTTAGCTAAAAGAAAAGTTTGTATAAGTTTTACAAGCTAAAAATTCAACAACTTTAGCATTCATATAATAAACGACAGCAAATCTTTAATAGACAAAACAACAACATTATTTACTTACCATAGCATACTGGAAATTTATCCTGGTACTGTCCATCTAGGCACAAAGTACTTGTGACACCAACTAACGTGTATCCGTCTCTACATGTAAATGTTGTTTTACCTCCATGAGACAGATCTGAATTTACCTCACCATTAAGAATTAATTGAGGTCGATCACAATTAGCTGTTGGTCAAATAGATTATTTTTTTTACAACGACAATGTTTTAAACACTAAGGCTAATCAATGTGTTTTCTCAGCAATATTTTTGTCTTACCATACTCGAGCGAATAAGCGCGACGTTTGAATAAGCGCCCCTCTCGTATAAGCGCATATAAGCATATATATCAAAGCGTATATATCAAAATACAAATAAACAGAAGTATGAAATAATTGATAAAATAATAAAAATTGAATTGAAAATACTTAACAGCATTTTAACATTATTATAAAATAACTATGCTTTTCCTACTTCCTTGATAATGATCATAATGTATTGTCAGATTAGGTTGCTAAAGCAGAGTCTGTAATTCAATTTAAATCCAATCTTGCAGAAGCAAATATCAATCATGCTTGTTTGTATCAAACATTCATTTGACCAAACCAAGATCATTTTATAAATATGCGTAGAAGTTATATTGCTTTGGTCTCTGCAACCAAGTAAGTAAATAGGAAAATAGACATTGAAAATACTGTCCATTGATAGCTCAAGATTAAAGACAATATAGTGTACCTTTGCATTCTGCATATGATGAACTATATTGACCATTGTCACATGTAATTGTTGATTCTCCTACCAATGTGTAACCGACATCACATGTGAATATGATGGATCCTCCATGATTGAAGCTTCCGGTGTACTGACCATTGACTATACTAATTGATGCCTTACAGTTAGCTAAAAGAAAAGTTTGTATAAGTTTTACAAGCTAAAAATTCAACACCTTTAGCATTCATATAATAAACGACAGCAAATCTTTAATAGACAAAACAACAACACTATTTACTTACCATAGCATACTGGAAATTTATCCTGGTACTGTCCATCTAGGCACAAAGTACTTGTGACACCAACTAACGTGTATCCATCTCTACATGTAAATGTTGTTTTACCTCCATGAGACAGATCTGAATTTACCACACCATTAAGAACCAATGGAGGTCGCTCACAGTTAGCTGGTGGTCAAATATGAAATTTAAATTTACAATGAAAATGTCTTACAAAATGAGGCTAATCAATATGTTGAAAATTTCCTTAAGCGCTCCGTTTACATATGCGCTCTGTTTGGATAAGCGCCCCCCTCATTTTCGAACAATTTGCACCTTTAACACATTCTCATATGAGTTTTCAAGAAAACCTGCAATGATCATATGCCATCTTGCTAATCTCAATCGGCCGATGGACAACAAGCTAATCACCACCACTAATTTTATCTGCTATTCTGCTGTTATGTAAGTACTCACAACATTCTTGTCACGATGAGCCATGCTCTCTGGACGATTATATTTTCCACCGCACCACTTCGTAATTTGCGGTTTCTTGATGTCCTTATATAATAATTTTTCACTCAAAATTTAACTCTTGAATTTAAGAAGTTCTCATAAGAATCCCTCGATTTTCATCTACCTCCATTAGCACCCCCTAAATTTCCACTCTGCTTTTATAAGCGCCCCATTTGAATAAGCGCCCCATTTAATTAATCGCTACTCAAATAGTGCAAAAAATATTTTAAGCGCCCAGGCATTGAAAAATAAAAGTAACTAAACAAATACCATATTTAAGAGATTTAGAATATTCTGAGTGCCTGAAAAATTTAGTTATGTTTACTAATTTACAGCAGAATTTGCGTTAACCTCATTCAGATATATAACATTTTTTAAAGGATTATATGATCTGCCAATTTAAACATGGCCATTCATTAGAAATGTTTAGACAGTGCTTACTGTTCCTCTTCATTTTTTAAAAGAATAGAATGCATTTTCAAATTATCTTGTTAAAGCAGAATCTCTAAATCAATTCAAATCTGTTCTTGCAGAAGCAAATATAAATCACACTTGTTTGTATTAAACAATCTTCTGACCCGACCATGCACATTTTAGGGATGGGCGTATAAGTTATAACTCTACAACCAAATAAGTAGGAAAACAAGATATTAAAAGTACTGTCAGTTACACTTAAAAAAGTAGACTCATAAATACAATTAAAGAATAGCTAAATCAAGATTAAACATGACATATTGTA
>NW_022706072.1:0-517 GCF_011630105.1 Anneissia japonica
TTCAGCTGACATACAACGTCAGATTAACCAACAGCCTAAACTTGTATTTATAACTAAAATTAATATTAAAACAATTTCCAATTTTAAAAATGAGTTGTCTAATACAAATTGGTTAATATATACCCCCAGAACTTATTAACAAACCATCCATCACCAGCTTTAAATCCTTCTTTAAAATGTCTCTGATCTCGGCATATGGTGAGTAATACCATGTATTTATTTATTTTCCAATTATTTCACTGTTTTCTGATTGTATATTATTTAATTGTTGAATTAGTTAGCTATACTGAAAAACTTTCTTTTTGCGTACTAAATTTACATAATTTTTATTATTTGACTTTTTTAAATACTGCAAATAATGATGATGATGTTAATAGTAATGATAACAATTATTATTATTATTATTATTATTATTATTATTATTATTATTATTATGCTTTTTGTAAAGGGGTCTATTAGCCTAAAGATCTGTGCTCTGCTCAGCACATGATTTTATTATAGCCTCCTCCACATATTT
>NW_022706073.1:0-789 GCF_011630105.1 Anneissia japonica
AAGTAAGGATAAACAGGAAAACAGTTAGGTGAAAAATTGGCCAATTTTCGTTAAAACACAAAGGGTATAGCTCGTGATTTTTTTAGGGACGATTTTTTGACCCAGCCATTTCGTGTTGTTTTGTGTTCTGTTAGGACCTACGGACCACAACATTACTCTGTAGGTTGACAAATGGCACGTTAAACCCAGCTTTAAGCGTAAAAAACTTTAATTTAGATATTACTTAATACGGCCCATAAGCCCGAATCAGTGAAAATTAAAACTTATAAACGCTAAGAAAATGATGTTGAACGAGGTTAAATCAAACATAATCGGTATTTCTAGGGTCCCTAGGTAAAATAAGGCAAAGATAAGCAGGAAAACAGTTAGGTGAAAAATTGGTCAATTTTCGTTAAAACACAAAGGGTATAGCTCACGATTTTTTTAGGGACAATTTTTTGACCCAGCCATTTCGTGTTGTTTTGTGTTCTGTTAGGACCTACGGAACACAAAATTACTCTGTAGGTTGGCAAATGGCACGTTAAACCCAGCTTTAAGCTTAAAAAACTTTAATTTAGATATTACTTAATACGGCCCATAAGTCCGAATCAGTGAAAATTAAAACTTATAAACACTAAGAAAATGATGTTGAACAAGGTTAAATCTAACATAATCGGTATTTTTAGGGTCCTTAGGTAAAATAAAGTAAGGATAAACAGGAAAACAGTTAGGTGAAAAATTGGCCAATTTTCGTTAAAACACAAAGGGATAGCTCATGATTTTTTTAGGGACGATTTTTTGACCCAGCCA
>NW_022706074.1:0-1448 GCF_011630105.1 Anneissia japonica
TACGCCACGATCTGGCGGAGAGGTGGAAGAAGGATTTCAAGTTGCGATCGCACAGAAGCATGAAGAGCTCGACCGAAGAATAGAAACGATCGAAAAATACATGGAGAACGATCTGGCGTTGAACGAGGAACGGGAATGGTTGTTCTACAATCCCCTCAGGGAGACTTCGGTCGTCGACAAACCCGTGTCGCCGACCAAACTGGATCGCGCGTTCGCCCACATCATGGAAGATTTGATTGATGAAATGTTGTAATTTGTAAACTATTGAATTAATAACTGCAATAAAAGAAATGAAACTTGAAACGTTAAATTTGGTTTGCTTGTGTTATTTATTTTCATTTTCATTAATACAATACATCTACATCGAAATCTTCGTCGTGTCCGCCGCCGCAATCGAAGACGTGCTCCATCAACGAAGCGTGTTCCGTGACGGTGTAAGCTTTGAAACACCTGGGACATCTCAACGGCTCTTCCTCCTCCTCTTCCTTCTCGTACGATACTTCCCCGACGACGGAACTTTCGTTAGTTTTTGCGAAACGCAAGTCATCAAGCTCTCGGCACTTCTTATCCAAGCCCACGCGCAGTTCGCGGCAATCCCTCTCCAACATTTCGTTCCTCGCAGAAAGCGACTGGATTTCTCCCGTAAGCTTGATGACGTGCGCTTCGCGTTGATCCGAGTACCGTTGCCATCTGGTGTTCATGCTTATGACTTCCTTCAGCTGTTTCGAAAGTTCGGCGTTTTCCCTGGCCAAGCTAGACACTTGTTCCTCCAATACCTTGCATCGATCTTCCGATGAGAGAGACCCTACATTTCTCTGCTCGCCGACATCCTTTTCCCTTCTTTCGTAATCCCTCGGCTCCCGAGCCACGTCGATCCTTCCCGTTACCTGATCGTCGATCTTCGATCTCAGCCGTTCGATCTCGCGGCAGAGCGTTCGACGGACGTCGTCGGCGTAATTGCGCTGTCCGTAGCACTCCTTCAGCTCCGACGTCAGTTTTCTAATCGCGACGTCTTTTTCCGAGTCGGAAGAATTCGTAGCGCTCAGGTACTCGGTCAGCTCCTTATCTTTCGTGCGGACCTCGAACGAAAGTTCGGCGATCCTTATCCTGAGAGCGGCGATCGTCTTCTTCGCTTCCGCCACTTCCTCGGAACTGTAATTCGAGTTCAGGACGGTTTGCAATCTCACGTTCTCCCTCAGCAGCTGGTTGAGAACCTCCTTGTCGTGTCCGGGCACGAAAACTTCGTGCTCTTTGAGATCGACCGACGAATCGAGTTTGTTTCTGTGGAGTCTGAATTGCAAGTGCTCGATGCTTAGGTTCTTCTTCTTGAGTTCCAGTTTCAACGAATCGATCGAACCTCCTTAGTCGTTCAGCAAAAGCTTTAGCACGTCGATGCTCTGCACTACGGTTTTCAGGGAAACGATTTCCTCTTCTTTCTTTCGCAGCCG
>NW_022706075.1:0-599 GCF_011630105.1 Anneissia japonica
TAGTTTAAATAATTATTTCTAATTAAATTATTAAATGTATACAATATATATTATTTAGGCGTAGGAATATACATAAAACAAAAAATAAACAAACAATAATAATAATATTAATAATAATAATAATAATAATTTTACGATAGTTTGATTAATGAAATAGTAATAACCAGCATATTAAATAAAATTACGTCCATGCAAAACCTGATTAATTAACAATACTTCAATAATGCTAAAATAGGCCTATTTACGATAGTGTGACTAATGAGATAATTGTTGATTAAGTTATAGAAATAAAATAGGTAGGTACAAATCCAGTTATTGTTTATTATTCCATCACGACAATAACAATTACTAAAAAAATAATCTTATAAATTATAAGTTTATTTCCTACGATAAGTTTATCCACATATGCATATTCATGTTTTCAATGTTAATATGGTTGATAAATAATATATTTAAAAAAAAAAAAAATAATAATAATAATAATAATAATAATAATAAAGGTGCTCAAATAATGCTTTAGTTAATAATTAATAATACTTCATGCTTTAATAGGCCTATTTACCATAGTGTGATTAATGAGATTATTGTTGATTAATTAG
>NW_022706076.1:0-1179 GCF_011630105.1 Anneissia japonica
AGGAGTTATGACAGTTTTTGAAGTGGAGAAGGGGTTGAATGGGTGTTGTGAGTCGGGTCATTATGATATCTTCCGTTTTATTCTTGTCTTTATTTTTCTCTTCTCTTTTTCTTTCCTTTTCTTTTCCTCTTCTTTCTCTCTTTCCCTCCCTCTCCCCTCTTTCTTTTCTCTTATTACCAAGCCTGGTACGACGGCTTGGTCGGCCCGGTAAAAACCGTCAGGGGAGGGGCAGTTTTCCCCCTGCCCAACCCCCGCGCCTGTTACGACACTGGCTAACACGCCAATCATCCCCCCCAATGAAAAATATTTTTCTACGCCACTGCAACCGTCTAGATCCTTCCCAAGTTACACCTGGTCGTGTAGGTACTGTAATCTTACAATATTTCCATGTTTTTTAGTTAAATAAAGGATATATAAAGTGATAAATTATTACACTAGACACATGGTTTCAATTGAACACTTTATTAATGACATCGTAAAGTGATGAATAAAAAAAAATTCATAGGCCTAACGTCATTTGTTTATAAAATACGTTTATTGATTGTTGCGTACGTATGGTCAAATTTAACCCAACCTTAATTTTACGAATCCCTTACGTACACCCATCGAAGTCCTACTGTACTGTCAACATACAGGGGTGTAGTGATGGTGGGCGGGGCCACCAATCCTGCCAAGTTTTCCACCCAGTCTAAAGCTAATTTCATGGCCCTTCACCCACCCATATTAACCCACTTTTCCATCCTTTAAATTCATGCACTCTTGAGTTAAGCAATGTTATCACCACCCACCCTTAACATGTTTATCATGGCCATCTATAATTTTCTTAAAGAATAACAAGGGAGATCAAAGCAAGTTTGCCTCAAATCATTGTTAAAGTGAGGCTCTCATTTTATTGACATTATAGTGACAGATTGATTAGTTTACTTGTAAATACCTTTTAGCTTCATGTCCCTGTATGCCAGCCTTACTGTCTGGGAACCAGGGGTGGCGCCAGGATTTGCCCGACGGGAGGGGGGGGGNNNNGGGGGCGGTGCCCCGACGAGGGGTCAGATCTCCCCGACAAAAGCAAAGTGGGCGTGGTCGGGCTTCGATTAATAGGTTCCAAAAGGGGTCATGGGGGCGAAACCCCCGAAAATTTTGACAATTCAGGGTTCAAAGGCTTATTTTTATTATTATATT
>NW_022706077.1:0-472 GCF_011630105.1 Anneissia japonica
TGGCTGGTAATGGTCTTTAGAATGAAGACTACTACCTGATAGAAAGCCAGCTTGGATTATTAGGTATTATCAGAATTAAATAGTGCCATAATAATTCAATGAAAATTATATTGACTTGCAATGTAGTACTTTCCCTTCCTATATCCTTTCAGGACACTATTGCATGAAAATGTAAGAAGAAATATTTTCAAGAAACTTCCAACACATTTTCGGCTGGAACATATACACAGCCTTATAAGCGTACTCATAAGAACTACATGAAGCGCAACAGCTTTTTGCAAATTCTATGTCCGATTTTTATAAAGAATATAATGGAAAGGATCGACGTTTCGTGTCCATCATGGACGCATTCTCAAGATCAAGTGAACAAAAATAAATATAAGATAGTAAACCAAGTGTAGGTGACATGAAAGGGATTAACAGTCACACAGTTTTCATGTCACCTACACTTGGTTTACTATCTTATATTTAT
>NW_022706077.1:490-905 GCF_011630105.1 Anneissia japonica
TATTTATTTTTGTTCACTTGATCTTGAGAATGCGTCCATGATGGACACGAAACGTCGATCCTTTTTGTCAATAAATTTTGTGTTAAAGTTATATGGTAAACGTCTGTTGATTCGTAATATAATGGAAGTTAAAAAAAACTGCTGTCATCAGCAGGCCTGGAAAAAACATTTGTGCCTTCAAACAATTCATAAAGAATAAGTCTTGTAAAATGTAGCTAAATGTAGCGTAGCTTGTGGATATAAGAATCACATGAAGTGATAATGCTGTTTCACAAAATTGTACGCAGGGGTGGACTCACTAGGGCGGAACGGGGGGATGTGACTCTTCTCCGTTTTGCCACTAAATTAATCAAAATTTTAATGCTAATGTTGTGCTTATCTATTCTGAAAGTGTTGTGCCCCCGTTTGAAAAATT
>NW_022706078.1:0-553 GCF_011630105.1 Anneissia japonica
GACATTTTATGGCTGAGCGAGCGCCATAGTATATTGGCTTAAGATAAGAAATTTTGTTTCATTGCACTATGACATCGTGGAAATCACATTTTTCGTGAAATTTTCGGGATATTTAAAAAAATCGGGAGATATTAATAAAAATCGGGAGGGCGGGAGACGGCCTCAAAAATCGGGAGAATCCCGCAATTCTCGGGAGAATTGGGATCTCTGCCCAAGCAACATAAATAGGATTAGCTTTGAGGGTGGCTAGTCATTGGTCCGACGGTCCATTGGTCCGAAGGTCCATTAGTCCGAAGGTCCATTGCTCCGAAGATCCATTGGTCCGAAGATCCATTGGTCCGAAGGTTCATTGGTCCGAAGGTCCGGATGAGAGTGTCTTTTCCAGTCATCTAGAAGTTCTATATTTTAAAATTTCCTACCCCAACCGTGGTGCGGCTGATGTAAAATTGGACTGGTTAAGCCCTCCTCCTCCTCCCAATTTTAGGGAAAAAATGTTCACGCTCTTGTTTTCATTGTGATAAGGTCAAAAATTTTATGATCACGACCCCCCCCC
>NW_022706078.1:612-920 GCF_011630105.1 Anneissia japonica
TCATAGTATTTTGTACAGAGTTAATTGACTTAAACAATGCTACATTTTTCATTGCAACTTTTTTGGTGACTGATTATAAATATTGTTATTTAAATATTTATATATTTGGTTGGCGTTTTAATACCCAAATAATCTTTGTCATCTCATCATCATTATAATCGTAAAGATCATTCGTCACCTTTGTTAACATTATCAGCAGGAGAGAATCCAGAAAAAAAAATGCTAGTAGGGGATAAAAGTATAAAAAAGTTTTTAATAATACTATTTAAACACTAAAATATCATTATAAGGTCTTTCCATTCTGCATT